>NC_091347.1:24780907-24805907 GCF_038502225.1 Cherax quadricarinatus | reverse complement strand
AGAGTTTTATCTGGGGAAAGCAACGTTGTAATTCCGTGAACTGCGATGCTCTGGCTTACGACCAGATGTACGGGATTATTCCTCACCGGAACAAGGCGGTGTAGGGTGCTTGTTGTCTTTGTTGGCGTGGCGAGGGTACTTGTTGTCTTTGTTGGTGTGGCGAGGGTACTTGTTGTCTTTGTTGGTGTGGCGAGGGTACTTGTTGTCTTTGTTGGTGTGGCGAGGGTGTTCACTATCACTGTCAGTGTTACACTGGACTTCACTGTTGTTGCTACTGTTCTTTCCGTGTTTAGTGTTATTATTTTCCATGCCATTGTTTTTCTCTTGATTATGCTCCGTTACTGTTGTCACTGTTGCTACCGATACTGTTTTCTTTAATCAACGCAAAACCATTAAAATGCTCCAGTTTCCTTCCTTTTTTTAGGCTTACCGACCATTCATATCTATGGAGGTTATAGGCTTGTGGTTAATTAACGGGGTTTCAAGCCTATTAACTAGGCTTGAAACCTGGTAAACCTACCCTCCAGGTAGGTTTACCAGACATGAACAGTTAAAGTTCTTACACAGAAGAATACTACATATATACATAGAAACATATACAGTAGTGTATATATTAGTCCTTGGTTATGGAAGATTTGTCAGGGAAACAGGACAAGTGTTTCCTGACGTGGGTCTTGGTTATATGATGACCCACAGAGAGAGCTTTTGGTCATGTGACCGATGATTTCCACTGGCTTACCCCTCCATTCCCTTTAAAAATCATGGTTATGATTATAACCATTAATTACATTATTAATTATTAGTCCTGAAACTAAAAAAAAATATATTTAATGTTAGGAATGAAATTTTATGGCGCATTTCATTTAATAATCGAAGGTCTTAATGAAGAAAAGAGTTTTTAATCAAGTAAAATTTTCTAGAACTAAATTATCCCCCCTCAAAAAAACAGATTTTCAAAATATGAAATAAATACACATTTATCGACATAAATGAAAAATAAACAGATAATGAGAACATGGAAGTTGAATCTTCATTCACTGGATGCGGAATTTTCCAAAAGTTCTTAATGCCGTTTTTAGTGAGAGAAAAAAGAAGGAAATTCTCTATCATTTTAAACGTGGGAGGTGAGAAGAGCGACCTGTCCTGCCCATTAATTCTGAGCCTGACAGCCTGGGCAGGTCCTCATAAATATTCAGACACCTGATGAACCAACGTCAGCAGGTGACTTACAAAGCCAGAAGCTGATCCCCTGAGGACTGATGACATGAATTTCATGAGATGAAAAAAAATAAACTTTTTAAGAGTATTAAATTTAAAACGACACGACATATATGTTTTTAATGAAAAAAGTTAGAAATTATATGTACCTTGTTTAGTGGCGAGGAAAGAGTTATAGCCATAGTTACCCCTACAACTTAAGTTACAGCGGCTGCAATAAGGTGAGTACAAATAGGAAGCGCGTCTGTCAGGCGCTCAGTAGACGGAGGATCAAGCCTTCACCACGTCTTGCGCTGAATGACCCACATGGGTTAAGCGCTTAAAATGAATTAACCAACCATTCAACTTATACCTACTTCCACTTCTGGCTACCACTGCCGGGTCACTACATGGAGAAGACCCGGGCCAGGACCCGTCCTGGTCAACCTACCTGTACCTGCATCTCCTGGCTAGTTAGGTAAGGTTTGTCAGGAAACAGGACAAGTGTTTCCTGACGCGGGTCTTAGTCATATGATGACCCACAGTTGGAGCTTTGGGTCATCTGACCGAGGCCTTCCACTGGCTTACCCCTCCACCCTTTTAAAAATTATGGTTATGATTATAACCAATAGTTCTCCTGGCGACTCTGGTTAATTCTCCCCTCAAGGAAGGTTCCTTGATGTTGGTGAGGGGCTCTTGATTTAGGGAATTGGATCTGTGCTCCAGTTCCCCGAATTAAACCTGAATGCCTTCCACATCCCCTCCCCAGGCGCTGTATAATCCTCCGGGTTTAGCGCTTCCCCCTTGATTATAATAATAATAATAATTTGGTTAATTCTATTTACCCGGGTACTCCCTCTCCTTCCCTTCTGTTCCACGCTTTCTATATTAATTCACGGTTCGCCCTCTTCCACACGTCTCAACCAGACCCACTCTCTTTTCTCCTTCTCGTCCAGTTCTTTCTCTGTTTCCTATAGTCTCACATCTTCTCTCTCTCATCTAATCCAAAAATCTTCTCACTGCATATCAAGCTTTCAGAGACACTTTCCTTTGTTTTCAAACCGAAATGAAACAATAATAAGAATCTTTTGTCTAGACTCTAGACTAGAGTAAGAAAGTTTGTAGTTGTTTTCTTGTGTGTGTGTGTGTGTGTGTGTGTGTGTGTGTGTGTGTGTGTGTGTGTGTGTGTGTGTGTGTGTGTGTGTGTGTGTGTGTGTGTGTGTGTGTGTGTGTTACTGAAAACATCTTTCTAAATAACTCTGTATATATTCCGTAGAGTATATCAATCTTGATATATATTCTCCAGATGTTTAAGGCTGGTGGTCCAGTGGACAAAGGGATGAGTACTTTGTTTAGTTCACACAGGGCTGGGCATGGGAACGCAGGATCGAGTCCTGGCCAAGCTGCAGCTCTGTTAATGATCAATGATATATATATATATATATATATATATATATATATATATATATATATATATATATATATATATATATATATATATATATATATATATTACGAAAATCCTCATTCGTAGAAGTTCTAAAAAAAGTATGTACATTATTTTAAACGTGGGAGGTGAGAAGAGCGACCTGTCCTGCCCATTAATTCTGAGCCTGACAGGCTGGGCAGGTCCTCATAAATATTCAGACACCTGATGAACCAACGTCAGCAGGTGACTTACAAAGCCAGAAGCTGATCCCGTGAGAATTGATGAAATGAATTTCATATGAGATGAAAAAAAAACAAAGTTTTTTCTTTTAGGAGAATTAGATTTCAACGGCAGTTTTTGTTTTCTTATGTAAACAGCGTGGTGAAGACAACAGAGAGAACATTTATTGCTCTGTGTAAATCTTTATCAGAGCGAAACGAAATAGAGCGAAACGTTGACCCAGTACAACTTGTCTTACAACTTGTGTCGTTTCTTCGCACGACGTTTCCCAATATGAAATAATTAGTAGCTAGACTCATCTGCCTTGATAACAGGAACGAGGCTGTGAGACACAGCGTTAAGGGCAGAAACATGCTACTTAATTTAGAGGAAATACACTGTATGTTAGTGGCTTTCGTTTGTATCTAACAATGCTGTATTAAATATAAACTCTAACAATGTTGTATTACATGTAAACTGCATTATGTGTGTAGCTAGACATGTCAACAGTGATACATGAAGGAGAGGGAGCCTACAATAATGTAGTTGGAAATACCTATCTATGTAAGTGTATAAGTGTACTACACAACACTGCTGTCAAACACATCTGCCTTGATAACAGGAACACGTTTGTAGATGAATGGTTCAGAGAACCGACATGTTGATAAATTAGACACATGTGCAACTCTTGGGTATCTTTATTGAGGAAACGTTTCGCCACACAGTGGCTTCATCAGTCCATACAAAGGAGAATCTTAAGGAACACGTTGGTTAAGTTGAACGAGGCTGTTAGACACATACTAATTAAGAATTTGAATCAAAGAGTTAATCGTTAATCTTTCTAATATTTTATCGTTCTTTCAAGGGGGGGGGGGATGCCAGTGAGGGAGCTCCTGATTCGAGTGACTAGAGCTATCTTCCCCTTCCTAGGATCAAACCTGATTATCTCTCAAAATCCTCAGGTGCTATATGATCCCACTGGGTTTGAAATCATTCTGAAAGATCTAAAATTTATGAGATAAAATTTTTGGATGATGGCCATTAATAAGTACTCATTATATCCACGAGGAAGCGTTGAACTCTCATGGGTTACACGGTAAAAGGTTATTGAAAAGATTAGAAAAAAACTCAAAATGGGAGGGGGGGGGTTGATAAATACCGGAAAATGTATCGAGGATAATATCAGGCGGGGGAGTAGCTTGAGAATGCGTTCCGGTGCCCCGTAACGCTCTACTGAATCCTCCACATGGGATCACAACGCCAGTCACAGATGCTCAATCGTATCTATATTGCGTTTCCGGCCGAGACCTAATACCTGTCACAGCTCTTATAGGCAGCCTCGCCTATAGAGTCTTCGACTATAGATTTCTTGACACGTGAAGGACAATGTACGGGAGGGAAGGAGGAAGGAATGAAGGATGGAGGGAAGGAAAGATAGAAGGAAATCAAGAGAGGGTGGAAAGGGAGAGGACAGGGAGGGAAGGAAAAAATATTGTGGGGAAAGAAGGTAGGGAAGTAATGACGGAAGGGCAGGAGGCAACGAAGGCACCAAACCCGTGTGAGTCATAAAGAATAAGGAATGATGGAGACTCGATCCTTCGCTATCATTCTCTATACACTTTTCACTGACAAAACTGATTTAAAGAGGGAGGTGCCGCAGTTGATGTTTGCATATGATGCAGTGCTGATGGCACTTTGAGAGGGTAAGTTGCAGAAGTTGCTTGCAGCGGATTGACGGTGAGTCTATACACGAAATTGAATCCACAAACGAGAGAGGAAACAGGATTCACAAATAAGCAAGATCCATGAAACTGAACCCTTAAGTAAAGCCCATGGAATCGAACCCACAGGTTCATATGAAAATAAACCCTCAGGAACAATGAAGGAGAACTCCTAAGGTCCATTAAAGACCCACAAATTTGAGCCGAGAAAGTGAACCCACAAAGACAATGAAACGAGATCAACGCAATAAAATACGATGAACCTGGGCATAACGAATCCGGGGACCGACCATCAGGACCAACGAACGAATCCGGGGACCAACCATTAGTACCAACGAAGCCAGGAAACGACAATAAGAACCAACGGATCCAGGAACCAACCACCAGAACCAACGAATCCGGGGACCGACCATCAGAATCAACTTAGCCGGGGACCCACGAAACCAGTGCAACCTCCTCAAGAGTGTGGGGTGCCAGCATCAACAAGCAGCCCACACACATGGGCTGCCTCTCCCGTTGCGTCTATGATAACACAGATGAGAACATTCCCATGCAAAGTGCTCAATAAACATGTACACTCAGTGCAACTTGCATCGTAACATTGATTTACACCGTCTTTTCCCTAGCTCCTTCAGTGGGTAAGTTGGTGTGTGTGGGGAGGAACTTGTTTCTAGGGGAAAGGGGCGTAGAAAGGTATCAGGTAGGAATTTTATGTCAAGGTGTGGGAAGGGGGGTTATAGGTGGCACTTGGAAGGAGGTGGTTAGCAAAGGAGGTAGTTAGCGATGGAGGAGGTTAGTGAAGGAGGTGGTTAACGATGGAGGAGGTTAGTGAAGGAGGTGGTTAACGATGGAGGTGGTTAGTGAAGGAGGTGGTTAGCGACGGAGGTGGTTAGTGAAGGAGATGGTTAGCGATGGAGATGGTTAGTGAAGGAGGTGGTTAGCGATGGAAGTGGTCAGCGAAGTAGGTGGTTAGCGAAGGAGAGGTTTGCGAAGGTGGTAGTTAGCGAAGGCGGCGGTTAACAAAGGAGGTGGTTAGCGAAGGAGGTGATTAGCGAAGGAGGTGGTTAGTAAAGGAGGTGGTTAGCGAAGGAGGTGGTTAGCTAAGGAAGTGGTTAGCGATGGAGGTGGTTGTCGAGATCTGGAAACCTTCAAATCTGAATGATCATCATTTGTGGGAGAATGGATTGAATGACAAATGGAAGAGAGTGGGATGGATAAGGATGTAAGAGAGTGGGATGGATAAGGATGCAAGAGAGTGGGACGGATAAAGATGAGGATTCCTGTGATGACTCCCATAGCAGAGAGGTACTGCCGTCACCATGGTAACATCTCAGTTGCCAGGTCGCGCATGTGATGCTTCGTTACTCTGCTCCATTGCTACCAGCTACTGCCACCACAGTGTTGTCACCACCACAATGGTATTGAACCTTCACCCCAATCCCTCCTCATCCCGGCAGTTATCACTATCACCACTATTATTACTACTATCTCTGCTGCTACTGCCACAACTAATACTATCACCACCACCACCACTGTCACCGCTACTGCTACTCACCACAATCATCCCAACCGTCACCACCAGACGTTGTACAGAGAAGCATGCATATCTCACAGTGTATATGCATGGAGAGATGAATATACACTGTTAGATATGCATGTTCACTAACAGAAATATATATAATATATATATATATATATATATATATATATATATATATATATATATATATATATATATATATATATATATATATATACACACACAACACACACACACACACACACACACACACACACACACACACACACACCTATCGACTGCACGTAGAGACTTATAACCTACGTGCAGTCGATTGATAAGCTTTAAACCTAACAAATTAAGAGATTCTTATTTTTTTGGAACTTAGATGGAGGCATAAAGTATGTAATTGGGGCTAAAGATAGGTTCCAGTGCCTCACTTCTCGATAGGTACCCTTACCTCGCTTCGAGATAGGTTAACTTACCTCGCTTCTAGAAAGGTTCCAATGCCTCACTTGTAGATAGGTTCCCGTGCTTCACTCCTAGATAGGGTCCCGTGCCTCACTCCTAGACAGGTTCCCGTGCCTCATTCCTAGATAGGTTCCCGTGCCTCACTCCTAGACAGGTTCCCGTGCCTCACTCCTAGACAGGTTCCCGTGCCTCATTCCTAGATAGGTTCCCGTGCCTCACTCCTAGACAGGTTCCCGTGCCTCATTCCTAGATAGGTTCCCGTGCCTCACTCCTAGACAGGTTCCCGGGCCTCACTCCTAGTCAGGTTCCCGTGCCTCAGTCCTAGAGAGGTTCCCGTGCCTCACTCCTAGACAGGTTCCCGTGCCTCACTCCTAGACAGGTTCCCGTGCCTCATTCCTAGATAGGTTCCCGTGCCTCACTCCTAGACAGGTTCCCGTGCCTCACTCCTAGACAGGTTCCCGTGCCTCATTCCTAGATAGGTTCCCGTGCCTCACTCCTAGACAGGTTCCCGTGCCTCATTCCTAGATAGGTTCCCGTGCCTCACTCCTAGACAGGTTCCCGTGCCTCACTCCTAGATAGGTATAACTAAATACCATAAGACCTAAGATATTTTCATTGTGTAATGTTGGTAGAACCACCGACAATATGTAAAGTAAAAGAACACAAGTGCAACTAATGTGACATTTTATTGTGGTAACGTTTCTCTCTCCAGGAGCTTTGTCAAGCCAATGCAAACAATTCACGAAAACGAAAGGGTCCACTGCAGTGCTGTTGTTGGTTTCACAAAGCTCCTGGAGAGCGAAACGTTGCCGCAATAAAATGTCACATTAGAAGAAAGAAGACGAAGGAAGAAGAAGAAGTAAAAAAAGAAGATGAAGAGGAGGGGTTGGGTGTGCTCTTTACTCGACCATCCTCCGAACATTTTACCAGACATTATATGGTCGGCTCAGTTTTCACGAGTCACCCGTAAACGGTGTCAGAAAATGGGCATTTGAGGGAGGAAAACGGGCAAGTACGGTGGAAAAAAACGGCGGAAGGAGTGGGAGGGTGAAAAAACAGCAGCGGAGAGGAGGATGGTGGGGGCGAAAAGAAGGGAAGAGGAGAAGGGGTGTGTGGGGAAGGGAATAGGTGGAAATAGAAAAGATGTCTCTAGTGAAAATTTATAAGGCATTAAGTCTGGTTTTCCAGAGTATAAATCATGAGGCAGAAATAAGTTATTGCCAATATGGGTCATAAATCTATTTGGGCGAGTGATATACGACAGCCGTCCATCCATCAGCGGTAAAACACTTTTCGACAAATTCACAAGAGGAAGGAGGCAGTGTAGGTGGAGGCGAAAGAAGGGGGAGGAGGCGAAGGAGGCGTGGAGGAGGCGAAGAAGAAGGAGGAGGAGGAGCAGGAGGAGGAGGTGAGGTGAAGATGGAGGCAGCAAAGGAAGAGAAGGCGAAGGAGGAGGAAGCAAAGGAGGACATGGTGGAAAAGTAGGAGGTGTAGTAGGAAGAGCCGAAGGAAGAGGAGACGAAGGAGAAAGAGCAGAGGAGTACGAATCAGAGGAGAAGGCGAAAGATCCAAAGGAAGAATAAAAACAAGGAAGGTCTCCCAGTGATCGCCGTAGAAGGCAAGAAAATGTCAGACAAATCGTAAAAAAATCAAAGAATTTGTTTTAGTGTAGTAGCTAGGAGATGCACTTGTCCGTGTTCCTCTACCCTCCTCTATGCTCCACCTACATCCTTCCCTTCTTTCCCTTTCACCTGTCTTTATCCCTTTGTCTCCTTCCACGGCGTATTCCTCCTTCCTTCCCACTGAGGAAGAGAAACATAGAAAAATAACACACACACACACACACACGAAAAACAGCATCTAGTAACTATAAATAATGTTCTAAATTAAGTGATTATATCTGTTAAACCACCAGTTAACTTCACCAGATAATTCAGTTATTGGAGAGCGTTGCTGCGCCTCACTCTGTTACACAATACTGTCTAATTTATTTCCGTACACAAAAAATGATCATTGTTGCTTATTTGTGAAGCAAGTGTCCAGGAAGCCTTACAATATATCAATATATATATATATATATATATATATATAGGTAGTAGGTTGGTAGACAGCAACCACCCAGGGAGGTACTACCGTCCTGCCAAGTGAATGTAAAACAAAAGCCTGTAATTGTTTTACATGATGGAAGGATTGCTGGTGTCTTTTGTCTGTCTCATAAATATGCAAGATTACAGGTACGTCTTGCTACTTCTACTTACACTTAGGTCACACTACACATACATGTACACATTTATTTATACACACTCATCTGAGTTTTCTTTGATTTTATCTTAATAGTTCTTGGTCTTATTACTTTTCCTTTTATATCCATGGGGAAGTGGAATAAGAATCTTTCCTCCGTAAGCCATGCGTGTTGTAAAAGTCAACTAAAATGCCAGGAACAATGGGCTAGTAACCCCTTTTCCTGTAAAGATTGCTAAAAAGAATAAGAAGAAAATTGTCAAAGTGGGAAGTCTGAATGTGCGTGGATGTTGTGCAAATGATAAGAAAGAGATGATTGTGGATGTTATGAATGAGAAGAAGCTGGATGTCCTGGCTTTAAGTGAAACAAAGCTGAAGGGGGTGGGAGAGTTTCAATGGAGAGGAATAAATGGGATTAGGTCAGGGGTTTCAAATAGAGTTAGAGCTAAAGAAGGAGTAGCAATAATGTTGAAGGATAAGCTATGGCAGGAAAAGAGGGACTATAAATGTATTAATTCAAGGATTATGTGGAGTAAAATAAAGATTGGATGTGAAAAGTGGGTTATAGTAAGCGTGTATGCACCTGGAGAAGAAAGAAGTGTAGAGGAGAGAGAGAGATTTTGGGAAATGTTGAGTGAATGCGTGGGGAGTTTTGAATCAAGTGTGAGAGTAATGGTGGTTGGGGATTTCAATGCTAAAGTGGGTAAAAATGTTATGGAGGGAGTAGTAGGTAAATTTGGGGTGCCAGGGGTAAATAAATGAGGAGCCTTTAATTGAGCTATGTGTAGAAAGAGATTTGGTAATAAGTAATACATATTTTATGAAAAAGAGGATAAATAAATATACAAGGTATGATGTAGCACGTAATGAAAGTAGTTTGTTAGATTATGTATTGGTGGATAAAGGTTGATGGGTAGGTTCCAGGATGTACATGTTTATAGAGGGGCAACTGATATATCGGATCATTATTTAGTTGTAGCTACAGTTGGAGTAAGAGGTAGATGGGAAAAGAGGAAGGTGGCAACAACAAGTAAGAGGGAGGTGAAAGTGTATAAACTAAGGGAGGAGGAAGTTCGGGGGAGATATAAGTGACTGTTGGCAGAAAGGTGGGCTAGTGCAAAGATGAGTAGTGGGGGGGGTTGAAGAGGGTTGGAATAGTTTTAAAAATGCAGTATTAGAATGTGGGGCAGAAGTTTGTGGTTATAGGAGGGTGGGGGCAGGTGGAAAGAGGAGTGATTGGTGGAATGATGAAGTAAAGGGTGTGATAAAAGAGAAAAAGTTAGCTTATGAGAGGTTTTTACAAAGCAGAAGTGTTATAAGAAAAGCAGAGTATATGGACAGTAAAAGAAAGGTGAAGAGAGTGGTGAGATAGTGCAAAAGGAGAGCAGATGATAGAGTGGGAGAGGCACTGTCAAGAAATTTTAATGAAAATAAGAAAAAAAAATGGAGTGAGTTAAACAAGTTAACAAAGCCTAGGGAAAGTATGGATTTGTCAGTTAAAAATAGAGTAGGGGAGTTAGTAGATGGGGAGAGGGAGGTATTAGGTAGATGGCGAGAATATTTTGAGGAACTTTTAAATGTTGAAGAAGAAAGGGAGGTGGTAATTTCATGCACTGGTCAGGGAGGTATACCATCTTTTAGGAGTGAAGAAGAGCAGAATGTAAGTGTTGGGGAGGTACGTGAGGCATTACGTAGAATGAAAGGGGGTAAAGCAGCTGGAACTGATGGGATCATGACAGAAATGTTAAAAGCAGGGGGGTATATAGTGTTGGAGTGGTTGGTACTTTTGTTTAATAAATGTATGAAAGAGGGGAAGGTACCTAGGGATTGGCGGAGAGCATGTATAGTCCCTTTATATAAAGGGAAAGGGGACAAAAGAGATTGTAAAAATTATAGAGGAATAAGTTTATTGAGTATACCAGGAAAAGTGTATGGTAGGGTTATAATTGAAAGAATTAGAGGTAAGACAGAATGTAGGATTGCGGATGAGCAAGGAGGTTTCAGAGTGGGTAGGGGATGTGTAGATCAAGTGTTTACATTGAAGCATATATGTGAACAGTATTTAGATAAAGGTAGGGAAGTTTTTATTGCATTTATGGATTTAGAAAAGGCATATGATAGAGTGGATAGGGGAGCAATGTGGCAGATGTTGCAAGCATATGGAATAGGTGGTAAGTTACTAAATGCTGTAAAGAGTTTTTATGAGGATAGTGAGGCTCAGGTTAGGGTGTGTAGAAGAGAGGGAGACTACTTCCCGGTAAAAACAGGTCTTAGACAGGGATGTGTAATGTCACCATGGTTGTTTAATATATTTATAGATTTGGTTGTAAAAAAAGTAAATGCTAGGGTGTTCGGGAGAGGGGTGGGATTAAATTATGGGGAATCAAATTCAAAATTCGAATTAACACAGTTACTTTTTGCTGATGATACTGTGCTTATGGGAGATTCTAAAGAAAAATTGCAAAGGTTAGTGGATGAGTTTGGGAATGTGTGTAAAGGTAGAAAGTTGAAAGTGAACATAGAAAAGAGTAAGGTGATGAGGGTATCAAATGATTTAGATAAATAAAAATTGGATATCAAATTGGGGAGGAGGAGTATGGAAGAAGTGAATGTTTTCAGATACTTGGGAGTTGACGTGTCGGCGGATGGATTTATGAAGGATGAGGTTAATCATAGAATTGATGAGGGAAAAAAGGTGAGTGGTGCATTGAGGTATATGTGGAGTCAAAAAACGTTATCTATGGAGGCAAAGAAGGGAATGTATGAAAGTATAGTAGTACCAACACTCTTATATGGGTGTGAAGCTTGGGTGGTAAATGCAGCAGCGAGGAGACGGTTGGAGGCAGTGGAGATGTCCTGTCTAAGGGCAATGTGTGGTGTAAATATTATGCAGAAAATTCGGAGTGTGGAAATTAGGAAAAGGTGTGGAGTTAATAAAAGTATTAGTCAGAGGGCAGAAGAGGGGTTGTTGAGGTGGTTTGGTCATTTAGAGAGAATGGATCAAAGTAGAATGACATGGAAAGCATATAAATCTATAGGGGAAGGAAGGCGAGGTAGGGGTCGTCCTCGAAAGGGTTGGAGAGAGGGGGTAAAGGAGGTTTTGTGGGCAAGGGGCTTGGACTTCCAGCAAGCTTGCGTGAGCGTGTTAGATAGGAGTGAATGGAGACGAATGGTACTTGGGACCTGACGATCTGTTGGAGTGTGAGCAGGGTAATATTTAGTGAAGGGATTCAGGGAAACCGGTTATTTTCATATAGTCGGACTTGAGTCCTGGAAATGGGAAGTACAATGCCTGCACTTTAAAGGAGGGGTTTGGGATATTGGCAGTTTGGAGGGATATGTTGTGTATCTTTATATGTGTATGCTTCTAAACTGTTGTATTCTGAGCACCTCTGCAAAAACAGTGATTATGTGTGAGTGTGGTGAAAGTGTTGAATGATGATGAAAGCATTTTCTTTTTGGGGATTTTCTTTCTTTTTTGGGTCACCCTGCCTCGGTGGGAGACGGCCAACTTGTTGAATATATATATATATATATATATATATATATATATATATATATATATATATATATATATATATATATATATATATATATATATATATATATATATATATATATATATATATATATATATATATATATATATATAATATATATATATATATATATATATATATATATATATATATATATATATATATATATATATATATATATATATATATATATATATATATATATATATATATATATATACATATAATGAAGTAACATGATAGGTTCTCCCACCATGTATGTTACATAGAATAGTGTACTAATACACAAGGTACATACACGGAGAGGTGTATTCCTCTTAGAGTATATACACTGAGAGATTACTCTCAACCCTATATGAGTTATTAATGCATTTTTGACTGGTGGCAAACAGGTGACATGCGGCCTTCATAACTGTCGTGTAGTTGGTAGACTTCAAACCCCATTAACCTAACTATATGTATGGAATAATGTAGCAACACACTGCTAATGTTTCCCCTCCCCCTTCCTTACGAAAGCACGAGACACAGTGGTTGGTGTAAAATACCCGCAGTGAAAAACAGGAATGCCATGAATACACTGAGAGATAACACAATAAATGTAAGAGGCCCATGACTTCAAAAGTCTCCCATCTTACACAAAGGCTTAGCAACAGCTTACCAACTGTTTTCATGGATGAATTTAACAAGTTCCTAAAATCAGTCCCAGGTCAGCCTGTTTGCAGTTCGTACGTTCAAATCTGTGTGTCCAGCAGTAACAACCTGATTGATTAGGCCTTGATCCTCCAGAAGGCCTAGTCTGGGACCGAGCTACGGGAGCTTCGACCTCCGGAAACTTCCTTCAGGTATCCAGGTATCGCGCAGCAGCGCACTGCGGGTGGACTCCATACTGTTTAATAAAACAAAGGACATTCGGCTATCGGCCGAGATTTGAACCTGAGTCGTGTAGGCAGTCTCCCGGGAAGCCTAGCTAAACTCTCGACGCCCTGGGCTACGCTACCATGCTACGTGGTAGCGTAGTAGTCTAGGGCGTACAAAGTTTGTCTTGTATCCCTGGAGGCTGTCTACACGACTCGGGTTCAAATCTCGGCCGCTCGCAGTGTTTTTTTTTTGTTTTTTTTTTGCTTTATAACCACTTGTTTCAGTGGATGCGTCGATTATCTAGCAAAAATAGAGTAATGTAGCAACACACTGCAAATGTAGCTATTTTCTCGAAAAAGTGAAGAAGTGATCTTAAAAAACATTTTCTTCTGGTCTCCACTCCGGATGTCTGAATAATTTGTTCGGAAAGGCTCAACACTCTGTCCCTATTTGCATGTGATTTAAATGAAGAAGTGTAGAGAGGGGGCGGGTTGGGGTGGTGAGAGGGGGTGGTTTATAGCGGGGGGGACGAGGGGAAGAGGGTGAATTTGTGTTGGGAGGTGAGGAAATAAGATGGTGGGCAGGAAGGAGGTGGGGGTGGAAATGTTTATGCGGGAGAGGGGTTGGTTGGGGAGAGGGAATGTTATAGGGGAAGGGGCATGGTTCATACGGCACTATTCACTTTAAAATGTAGTACGTAAATAAATACTTATTAAAAAATGTTATACGAAATAGCTAAAAAAAAAAAAATAACAGCTTCCCAGCATACATAATGGGGATTACCAATAGACCCCTGACTGTCTTTAAGAGGGAGCTGAACAGACATCTAAGTCAGCACCTGACCAGCTGGGCTGTGGTTCGTACGTCGGTTTACGTGCAGCCAACAGTAACAGCGTGGCTGATCAGACCATGATCCACCTCATGAACCGGGCCGCGGGGACGTTGACCCCTGGAACATCCTCCAGGTAGGTGAAACATCAAAGTTTTACGGGAATATAACAGAAGCACATGAATTAAAAAAGATAGTTTCTATCTTATTTTAAAAACTATAAATTCTCTACAAAAATATATATAGGGGGGATGGAAGGGTAAGCCATCGGAAGGCCTCGGTCAGATGATCAAAAGCTCCAGTAGTGGGTCATCATATAACTAAGACCCGCGCCAGGAAACACTTGTCCTGTTTCCTGACGAATCTTACCTAAGCTGTACATAAATGGTGCCATGTATATGATAGAAACCAGTACCAGGAGGCGCTTGTATTGTCCTGTCTATACAACAACAATATCGACATAAAAATTGTAAAATAATCCCAGCTGGAAAGGTAACTATACAGTTGTATTAACGGTCGGGCACTGGCTTTCAGCGTTATTAGCTTAATATATTAATAAAACTAAAAACCTACCAATGCAAACATGTATGGTTTGTTGAAGTTAAATAACTGAAAGTTAAGGTAATTTTAACAAGGTTTATCCAATGAGGAAATTAGCTCTTCAAATATATATATATGTCGTGCCGAATATGTAAAACTGGTCAATTAGCAAGAACTCATTTAAAATTAAGTCCTTTCTAAAATTTTCTCTTATACGTTTAAAGATATATTTTTTTCATTAATGTTGATGTAAAAAAATTTAATTTTGCACAAAAAGGAACATAGAAAACTTACCTAACCTTATTATAACAAGCGCAATTTATTTTAGCCTAACCCAACTAAATATATTATAGATTTGTTTACAATAATTTAATACTAAACAAACACAGTGAAATATATTTTTTTCGTTACCTTCAGAATGATTTTGGCGAAATTATTGCATACACATTTTTCACTTGTCCTATATGGCAAGATGAGCGTTGCTATTTAAGCCAAGGTCGCAAGTTCTGCCTATTCGGCACGACAAATATATATATATATATATATATATATATATATATATATATATATATATATATATATATATATATATATATATATATATATATATATAACAGTAATAATAAGTGTATGCTAGCTGCATAAAGTTACATGGGCAAGGCTACAGTTTACTAACATATATAACAAGGGGAGAGGTAGGGGGCTGCTGATGTAGTGAGTGGGAGTGGGAGGAAGAGGGGGAAGGATGGGGAGGGGAGAGTAAATGGGGAGTGGGGGAAGTGTGGCTTAATCAAACATAATAAGCACGATGACTTGTGTTCATTATTAACCTAAGCTTAAGAGAGGAAACTTTAGACGACGTTTAGGTCGGACCGAAATGTTCAGTTTCCTCTCTAAGTATAGGTTATTTTGAATTGTTGTCAGCGTACTACAACACACCACAACAAAGCCAATCCACATCCAACCAAGAACCCAGCAGCGTACTACAACACACCACAACAAAATCAATCCACATCCAGAACCCAGCAGCGTACTACAACACACCACTACCGGCGAAAAAAAAAAAAAAACACCACAACAAAGCCAATCCACATCCAACCAAGAACCCAGCAGCGTACTACAACACACCACAACAAAATCAATCCACATCCAGAACCCAACAGCGTACTACAACACACCACAACAAAGCCAATCCACATCCAACCAAGAACCCAGCAGCGTACTACAACACACCACAACAAAATCAATCCACATCCAGAACCCAGCAGCGTACTACAACACACCACAACAAAATCAATCCACATCCAGAACCCAACAGCGTATTACAACACACCACAACAAAGCCAATCCACATCCAACCAAGAACCCAGCAGCATACTACAACACACCACAACAAAATCAATCCACACAAGCACGGGTAGGGTCCGGCTCTCTCCTACTGCGGACTTTAGAACAAAAATCACGAGAACAAAACCATGAATATTCTTGACGGTCATCACGTCGAGACGAATTTGCATGTGGAGAAGAAACAGCCTCCATTCCCTCCTTCACACACACACAGGAATTGTCACATTTGAACGCAGCAACAGCAAGACAATTGTACAAAACAAGCAACCATCAGGAGAAACCTAGTAATAAGGTTTAATAATAATAATAATAATAATAATAATAATAATAATAATAATAATTAATAATTGTGGAAAATTAAATTTACCTGGATGTAATTCATAAGATACATACCAGTAAATGGTAACAAAGATAATTATTTTTTATCAAAGTTACAGAGACAAGTAGGAATTTTAGGACATCTAGGTCACAAAAAATGTCCCCCTTCGATACCTACTACTGTCATATCCACAAGTCACTCTTGACCTATATTAATTTCAAATGAAATACACATTACCAGGAATTATGGTAAACATTATTATAAATGTGGACTGTATGTTAAAATTAATAAATGATTATATATACACATTTATGTAACAGAAGGAGAATTTATAATAATTAGACTCACCAATTAGTCTGGAGATTACGGTGTGTCATAAAGCCCCTGCCTAAATTTATGGAGAAAATACTGTCCAGAATTTCAACAGAAATAGACAACTTAGCTGGGGTTACATCCTGTTTCCATCTAATTGAGGAGTCCTGTCCAGTCGCCTTATTTCTCACGTTATGCAGGACTGCAATTCCAACAATTTCGGCTCCTATTTGAGAGGTTTTAAGCCCAATATAACCCCTAGAGCGACGAAAATTTATGCACATTACACTAACGTGCTTGTATCACGTTCAAAACAATGGCGTCTCGACCTGCTGGTCAGCGCAGGCTCAGAGCTTCCCTGTCGGTCCACTTCTTTAAAATACACTTTAGAGCAATAGTAATGTATTAATCAGGTATATTTACATTATAAAAATATATACAGCATAATTTTGGGAAATTATTTCCTACAATAATAACAATAATAATAATAATAATAATAATAATAATAATAATAATAAAAATAGTATTATTATTATTATTATTATTATTATTATTATTAATATTAATAATAATAATAATAATAATAATAATAATAATAATAATAATAATAATAATATTATTATTATTATTATTATTATTATTATTATTATTATTATTATTATTGCGTGGCTTTAGAAACCAGTAATTAACGAGTCAGACAATACATTTGTGACATGTTGATATGTATCACTTCTGATAACATTGAAGTGAAATCTGTATTTTTAAAAATATTCATGATATTTTCAACCATGTTTTAAACATGTTTAAATTTTTATTAGATAACAAAAAGGGGTTTAATCTTTCTTTGTTTGTGAAAATCCAATATATACGATTTCACTCAGGTCCTGGACCTGTACGATGGACCATGGACCAGTATAATGGGTCCTGGACCTGTACGATGGACCATGGACCAGTATAATGGGTCCTGGACCTGTACGATGGATCATGGACCAGTATAATGGGTCCTGGACCTGTACGATGGACCATGGACCAGTATAATGGGTCCTGGACATGTACGATGGACCATGGACCAGTATAATGGGCCCTGGACCTGCATGATGGACCATGGACCAGTATAATGGGTCCTGGACATGTATGATGGACCATGGACCAGTATAATGGGTCCTGAACCTGTACGATGGACCATGGACCAGTATAATGGATCCTGGACCTGTATGATGAACCATGGACCAGTATAATGGGTCTTGAACCTGTACGATGGACCATGGACCAGTATAATGGGTCCTGAACCTGTACGATGGACCATGGACCAGTATAATGGGCCCTGGACCTGTATGATGGACCATGGACCAGTATAATGGGTCCTGAACCTGTACGATGGACCATGGACCAGTATAATGGGTCCTGAACCTGTACGATGGACCATGGACCAGTATAATGGGTCCTGAACCTGTATGATGGACCATGGACCAGTAAATGGGTCCTGGACCTGTATGATGGATCAAGGACCAGTATAATGAGTCAGGGACCTGTATGATGTACCAAGGGCCAGTATAATGGGTCCTGGACCTGTATGATGGACCATGGACCAGTATAATGGGTCTTGGACCTGTATGGGTCAAGTTACATCACAAGTTCCTCACTTTCATCGTTTATGTCTTGGTTATATAGTCCTCCACTCTTTGAAAATAACTGAGAGAGAGAGAGAGAGAGAGAGAGAGAGAGAGAGAGAGAGAGAGAGAGAGAGAGAGACTAAGAGAGCAAGAGCTGGTCAGAGCTATAGCTCCTCTGCAGACACACATGTGCACCAAATTGCTCTACTATCTAATATTTATGTCGTACTCAGAACCAAGAATCTAGTTTTATTAATATCGTAGTCTGCCATATTTTCAGCGATGTTTTAGGGCAGACTTACGTGACTTGACTCTGAATGTTAAAACTTCCTCTAATGAAAGTGTTTTCTTCTTATTTTTACGGTAGAAAACGTATGTTTTCGCATTACATTTATACATAAAACATAAAAAAACGTAGGGATAAATCTTGGAGTTGTATTTCCAATTGTGAACATGGAATATAAAAAATGCGGTGTAGGTACAAAGAATACGGAATTGCGATATAGTAAATGTATATACCTGGATGTGTATGTCTGTCAGTGTATATACACCGGGAGGTGTATGTCTGTCAGTCAATATTATATACCCCGGGAGGTGTATGTCTGTCAGTCTATATTATATACCCCGGGAGGTGTATGTCTGTCAGTGTATATACACCGGGAGGTGTATGTCTGTCAGTCTATATTATATACCCCGGGAGGTGTATGTCTGTCAGTATATATTATATACAACGGGAGGTGTATGTCTGTCAGTGTATATACACCGGGAGGTGTACGTCTGTCAGTCTATATTATATACAACGGGAGGTGTATATCTGTCAGTCTATATTATATACAACGGGAGGTGTATATCTGTCAGTCTACATTATATACAACGGGAGGTGTATGTCTGTCAGTATATTATATACAACGGGAGGTGTATGTCTGTCAGTGTATGTACACCGGGAGGTGTATGTCTGTCAGTGTATATATACCGGGAGGTGTATGTCAGTGTATGTACATCTTGAGGTGTATGTCTGTCAATGTATATACACAGGGAAATGTATGTCTGTCAGTATATATACACCGGGAGGTGTATGTCAATATATATACACCGGGAGATGTATGTCTGTCAGTATATATATATATATATATATATATATATATATATATATATATATATATATATATATATATATATATATATATATACACCGGCAGGTGTATCTCTGTCAGTGTATATACACCGAGAGTTTACCTTAATATGCTATACATATGAAAGTGACCCTGACTGGTGGTGACCAGGTGACACGCAGCCTTAGTGACCCTCGTTTAGTAGATTTAGGATTTAAACCTAATAAATCAGCGTGAAGAGGCAGAATAATAATAATAATAATAATAATAATAATAATAATAATAATAATAATAATAATAACAGTGTTGAAGGAGAACAAGCTCCAATTCCTTGAATTAAGAGAAAGTTAAAAACTTTGATGATTAATGAAATAAACGTGGAAACAAAGAACCAAAGAAAGTAAAAAAGAAAACGAAAGTAACAAGTCAAAAAAAAAAACAATAAACCAAAAGAAGAAAAAAGAAAATGAAAGTAACAAGTCAAAAAAAACAATAAACCAAAAGAAGAAAAAAAGAAAATGAAAGTAACAAGTCAAAAAACCAATAAACCAAAAGAAGAAAAAAGAAAATGAAAGTAACAAGTCAAAAAAACAATAAACCAAAAGAAGAAAAAAGAAAATGAAAGTAACAAGTCAAAAAAACTAATAAACCAAAAGAAGAAAAAAAGAAAATGAAAGTAACAAGTCAAAAAAACCAATAAACCAAAAGAAGAAAAAAAAGAAAATGAAAGTAACAAGTCAAAAAAACAATAAACCAAAAGAAGAAAAAAAGAAAATGAAAGTAACAAGTCAAAAAACCAATAAACCAAAAGAAGAAAAAAAGAAAATGAAAGTAACAAGTCAAAAAAACCAATAAACCAAAAGAAGAAAAAAAGAAAATGAAAGTAACAAGTCAAAAAAACCAATAAACCAAAAGAAGAAAAAAGAAAATGAAAGTAACAAGTCAAAAAAACCAATAAACCAAAAGAAGAAAAAAAAGAAAATGAAAGTAACAAGTCAAAAAAACCAATAAACCAAAAGAAGAAAAAAAAGAAAATGAAAGTAACAAGTCAAAAAAACAATAAACCAAAAGAAGAAAAAAAAGAAAATGAAAGTAACAAGTCAAAAAAACCAATAAACCAAAAGAAGAAAAAAGAAAATGAAAGTAAGAAGTCAAAAAAACCAATAAACCAAAAGAAGAAAAAAGAAAATGAAAGTAACAAGTCAAAAAAACCAATAAACCAAAAGAAGAAAAAAAGAAAATGAAAGTAACAAGTCAAAAAAACCAATAAACCAAAAGAAGAAAAAAGAAAATGAATGTAACAAGTCAAAAAAACCAATAAACCAAAAGAAGAAAATAAAGAAAATGAAAGTAACAAGTCAAAAAAACCAATAAACCAAATGAAGGAAAAAATCTTCAGTGGGATACTATAGAGGAAAAAGAAATATCAGAAAAACACGAGGCAAGGGTAAGAAAGTGGGAGATAAGAGAGAAATACGGCGATAGCGAGAGAAAAATGGCAATACATAAAATAGAGAGCGACAGTTAATAACAGGAGAAAATGGGAAAGCGTCAGCATGTAGGAGAGAGAGAGAGGTGATAAATACGTCGAACTAGAGATAATAATGGAGGAATGGTGCGGGGGGGGGGGAAGCTGGAGAAGGGGGAGAGATCCCCCCCCTTACCCGTTCCTCTTACCCCATTTTCCCTCTCTTTAGCTTCTATTAATTATACTGCCCAGTGAAGGAAGCCAAAGTGAAGGTAATTTAAATGGTAATCAGGTAAATATAAGCGAATTGTAAAAAGAAGGAGAATTGTTGGGTAATGTGATATTTTTCAATAATAACAATAATAATAATAATAATAATAATAATAATAATAATAATAATAATAATAATAATAATAAGAAGAAGAAGAAGAAGAAGAAGAAGAAGAAAATAATAATAATAATAATAATAATAATAATAATAATAATAATAATAATAATAAGAAGAAGAAGAAGAAGAAGAAGAAGAAGAAGAAGAAAATAATAATAATAATAATAATAATAATAATAATAATAATAATAATAATAAGAAAAAGAAGAAGAAGAAGAAGAAGAAAATAATAATAATAATAATAATAATAATAATAATAATAATAATAATAATAATAATAATAATAATAATAATAATAATAATAATAATAATGTGTTTGATCACATTCGGAGGTATGAAGGAGATTCCTAGACTCCATCTCACGATACACCTCTCCGTTTTTCTCTGTCTTTACGGTTATACAAGGGCTAGGGTCAAAATTCCTACATTTGTTTTATAGGATAAGGCCTTGTATATGTGTCATTCCAAAGCCATATAGAGCTATAACCAAAGCTATAATCTATAGACATTTCTAACCTCATTTGAAAGATAGATAATATATGTCCTTACTGGCTATATAATTATTACCTGCTGAGAGAAACTCAGTTTCTGTCTATTACTACTTGTGTTTACAAGACTGAGGTTAGATGTGTAAAGCAGAAGGCTCTCTACCCACCCTTCATTACCTCAGGTGCCCCTCTCACACACAAATATATATATATATATATATATATATATATATATATATATATATATATATATATATATATATATATATATATATATTGATTCGGTATATTTATGGCAGAAGAAATATAAAAGAATGCTTTTCACTACTAAAATAAAAGCCAGAATACTGGTACTCCAACAAAATATTTTGAAAAAAAGGAGTAGAAAGTAAAAAATGGCTGCAGTGTGCACGAGCTGCCTGTCTCTCGCTACGGATGACAGGACTGGGCTGTCTATTGCTATATATGTTTCTCTCCCCTGAAAATTTGGGGAAAACGCATGACAGAAAGAAAATAATGGTCTTAAACTAGAGACTTCTTTTTGATGAAAAGACGCGGATGTAAAGGACGCTTTTATTGTGACACTGTGTAGGGGTTTATAGGGTCTTGTGGTAGGCTGTAGTAGGTCTATTGGCCCTATGCTAAGTTGGTTCAACCTATGTTTAAAGCTACCCAAAGTTCTCTTGCCATCGTCGTTACCTGTGAATTTCTTCCATCCTGAACTCTGTTACCAAAACCAGTACTTCCAGTTATTATTCTTCATATAAATAAATTTGCCCAACTTGAATCCATTACTGCGGAGTCCTGTCTTGGTTAGATGCTTTCAACACGTTATTTATACCCTCTTATATTTATTCTTGTTGTTTTCATTTGTGCTCTTCAGTCATCCCCTGTTACTACGTTTTTATCCAGAGAGTGTAAATTCAGTGCCTTTAGTTTGTCTTCCTGGGAAAGTTTTCTGATACATGGAATCAACTTCGTTATTCTTCTCTGAACATTCTCCAACGCAATTATGGATGTTCAATAATATGGAGACCAGAAATGAGCAGCGTAATCTAAAGGAGGCCTTGCTAGGTATAACTGAAGTAGAACTTCAGGACTTCTATTATTTATACTTCTTTATGAGGTCCTCTCTCACGCAATTACGTACCGTATAAGAAATTAAAACAGTTATATAATAAAATCCCATTCTTTCGAATTTCTTAAGAAAAACCTTTTGCGGAAAAGCCTCCACATGAAATAATCTCGAAAAAAAATATTGGGAAGGTGCAAGTCAATGTGTAGAAAGTGGAGGAAGGACAATTTCCCTTACTCATGTAACAAAAAAAGAGGGTAATTTGTGCCAGCTCTGCATCGCAAATAGAGTTCTGAGCCCTTTTTGAGCTTTTTTCATCCCAGGGAGAATTACAGGAGAGACGTCTCGACTGCGTGATAAGGGACATTGTCTTCTGCTGCAGAAAATTACTTTACTCTTCCTCTTGGTTTGTTGACATGATCAGCTGTTACAGGGAAGAAAGGCAGTAAGGAAGAAAAGCTATCATGATTTTCTTGGCGTGTACCCTCTCTCTCATCTTCTTGAACTCTGAATTTTAAGTGATTGAATATATAACAAACATCTATTAACGTTTCTTGGCGTGTTGCGACGCCACGACGGACGTTGCACAGTGGGTGTTTGAGCCTCAGTCTTGACTGGACAGCAGAAAATGTAATATATCTGTGTTTAGTTTGGCTCTCTGAGACTATGTAACGAAGCGCTGTGGATGACAGTTGGTTCAGTGACGCTGAGCACCGCTGGGCTTGGCCAGCAGCTAGATGGGTGGTAGTGGACAAAGCCTCGCTCTAAGTCTAACAAGCCATGAATTTCCTGTCCATCGAGTGAGTCTGGATAGACACATGTACATAACAGATATATCAAGGTTAAGAGTGTATATGGAGATAAATGATATAAAATACCGACACGATGGAAAAGTACACAAATGCAGTACAATACAATCTTACATTGCTTACGTTTCGCCCACACAGTGGGCTGGATTTAGACATGGTGAGGCCCTAAACTATGGGAAATTATAGAGACTATTTGGCAAGTGTTAATAGATAATAAGTCTGTGTAACAAATGAACTTAGAAATAACACACCTGTGCAAGGGTGACGTCCGTCACTCCATTAGAACTTAAAAAATATGCCTTTAATTATTATTCAGTTACAATTTAATTATTAAGAGCACAATAATACTGCAGATTCGTACCCGGTGACAATGTATTGTATAAGACAGAAAACGAAATGCAATTTGACAATGATAAAACAGGATATTACTCGGTTTACGCCATTTTTTCATGCATTCATCATGAATGATGAATGAAGCTAAGTTGTAGCTTGTTTAGCTTATGCCTAAATCTGGATGAAACGTTGGGCAGGTTTCCTTACACCTGCTGCCCCTGTTCACCTAGCAGTAAGTAGGTACTTGAATGTTACGTAGTTGACTGTTGTGGGTGGCATCCTGGGGGATAAGATTAACCCAATGGCCCAGAAATGCTCTGCATCACGAGGGGCTCACAAAGAGGACCCAGAGTGGTACTGAATGGGGAGATGTCTGAGTGACGAGACGGGAAGAATGGAGTTCCTCCAGGATCGATTCTTGGGCCAATCCTTTTCACAATGTACTTTAATGATCTCGAGGTAGGGCTAACATGTAAGGTAGCAAAAATTTACGGATGACAAAAAAAAAAAAAGGGAAAAGTGTAGCATCCAGAGTAGATTGTTCAAGTATTCGGCGTGACCTGGATAGCTTAGCACTGTGTCTAAGGCCTGGAAGATGAGTTTCCAGCGTAAAGTATTATGAGTTTTGGAAATAACAGTCTCAAGCATGAGTGCGAAATGTTTAGCAATAAACTAGTCAAAATAAGAGAGGGGAAAGGACCTTTAAATATCCAAAAGTAGCGACCTCACAGGTACCAATCAATGCATATCTACGAGCAGCAACGCTAACACAGTGCTAGGTTTCATAGCTAGAAACCTAAGAGTACAAAATACCAGATTACATATCGACTCTGTAATGACAATGTTAAACCGCATATTGAATATGCCGCAAAGTTTTGGTCTGTGTAATACTTAAAGACGAAGATATACTGGCGACGGTACAGAGAAGAGTTACTAAGCTCTTACCATCACTCAGACACAAGCCATATGAAGAAAAACTGAAACACTTAAGTTTTTCTCTCTAAGGAAATGGAGACTACGAGAACTCGTTCAGACTTCTCAGATACTAAATGGCTTTGATACACTCAGAAACGAAGAGCTGTCTGATGTGCAACCTCTGTCCACAACTCGAACAATGGTATGAAACTTCCAGGATGAAGACGCAACATGAGCATGTGTAAATGTTATTCAAAC
>NC_091347.1:24723407-24778407 GCF_038502225.1 Cherax quadricarinatus | reverse complement strand
AACCCCTGAATGGGTTGCAAGGATTAATATGTATATATATATAATTATTACCTTTTCATATAATTTCATATTGCTTATATTTGCGATAATAGCTAAATCGTAAATGTATTGCTTTATATTATTATTTGACTTAGCTTCCTTTGGTTAGGTAGGATGTAACATATTATGTGCTCACTTCAAGTCTTGATTGTCTAACTACTGTAATTATCGCTCTTTGCTCGTTAGACTGCCGGCTTCTGTTGCTGGGCAGCAGCTGTCCACGGAGCTATCACGTGATCGAGGGGGGGGGGTGTCCTCACCTCTCGTGAAGTATTCAGTCTGGTCTAGACTCTCTTGGTGGTTGGACAGATTGTCTGTCTCATTATTCTTGTTAGTTCTGTAGAACTCTGTTCACAGAACATTGTATAGACTTAGTGATTTTCGACGTTGTACTGAGGTTGTGTGTCGCATAGACACTCTAAACAACTCAGGTCCTGAGCTGTAGCTTCTGACCTAACTTGTACTGGTATCTGTGTATTATGACAGTCGTGGATTTTCTTATGCTGAACTTAGATTCAGTAGTATGGGAGTTTTGTGACTTGTGTGGAGGATCTGCTGATGGTCCCTCATTAGTGTCGTTATATTATCTCCTTGTTCCTGATTCTGTGTCGCAGTTGCTTGTTATATTGCTATTGGGCTTAGCATTCTTTTTATTGTTCAGGCAGACTGTTCTGATTGCCAGTTGGTCAAGAAGTTAGTTTATGTGAGGACTTTGTCAGTCACTTGTTTAAGTCTAGTCGAGTCTTGAGACATAGCGAACTACTTAGAGCACTTACACACATACACACAAACTTACTTGTACATATTTGTAATATCTTATTAAATGTTAATGTACCAGACGGTACTCAAGAATTATAAATGTGATATGTGCTTTCAGCACAATACTATTGTATACGAGAGAAGTGATTATTCTTATTTTGTTGATACTGTGATTAATTTAATTTAATTTAATTTGATAATATACCTCTAGACTTAATAAATTTATTAAATTTTAATTTCTCTAGTTAGTAGCCTACCAGTTGTAATCCTGAAGCACTATTGAATCATACTGAATTCTAGTGGATAATTGGACAAGGATACTGACTACTTGTTACGAAAACCCAGTAACAGGCTGGATGCTAGAAGGGCAGTCCTTTCTAGTATTACCTGGAGATCTCTAAGCTTTTAGAATCGCGTTTTTTGTAACATAACCCAGGTTGTATACGTCAGGTTGTATAACCCAGGTTGTATACCTCAGGTTGTATAACCCAGGTTGTATACCTCAGGTTGTATACCTCAGGTTGTATAACCCAGGTTGTATACCTCAGGTTGTATAACCCAGGTTGCATACCTCAGGTTGTATAACCCAGGTTGTATACCTCAGGTTGTATACCTCAGGTTGTATAACCCAGGTTGTATACCTCAGGTTGTATAACCCAGGTTGTATACCTCAGGTTGTATAACCCAGGTTGTGTACCTCAGGTTGTATACCTCAGGTTGTATAACCCAGGTTGTATACCTCAGGTTGTATAACCCAGGTTGTATACCTCAGGTTGTATACCTCAGGTTGTATAACCCAGGTTGTATACCTCAGGTTGCATAACGTAGGTTGTATACCTCAGGTTGTATAACCCAGGTTGTATACCTCAGGTTGTATACCTCAGGTTGTATACCTCAGGTTGTATACCTCAGGTTGTATAACCCAGGTTGTATACCTCAGGTTGTATAACCCAGGTTGTATACCTCAGGTTGTATACCTCAGGTTGTATACCTCAGGTTGTATACCTCAGGTTGTATACCTCAGGTCGTATACCTCAGGTTGTATACCTCAGGTTGTATACCTCAGGTTGTATACCTCAGGTTGTATACCTCAGGTTGTATACCTCAGGTCGTATACCTCAGGTTGTATACCTCAGGTTGTATAACCCAGGTTGTATACCTCAGGTTGTATACCTCAGGTTGTATACCTCAGGTTGTATACCTCAGGTTGTATACCTCAGGTTGTATACCTCAGGTTGTATACCTCAGGTTGTATAACCCAGGTTGTATACCTCAGGTTGTATAACCCAGGTTGTATAACCCAGGTTGTATAACCCAGGTTGTATACCTCAGGTTGTATAACCCAGGTTGTATACCTCAGGTTGTATACCTCAGGTTGTATACCTCAGGTTGTATAACCCAGGTTGTATACCTCAGGTTGTATAACCCAGGTTGTATACCTCAGGTTGTATACCTCAGGTTGTATACCTCAGGTTGTATACCTCAGGTTGTATACCTCAGGTTGTATACCTCAGGTTGTATACCTCAGGTTGTATACCTCAGGTTGTATACCTCAGGTTGTATACCTCAGGTTGTATACCTCAGGTCGTATACCTCAGGTTGTATACCTCAGGTTGTATAACCCAGGTTGTATACCTCAGGTTGTATACCTCAGGTTGTATACCTCAGGTTGTATACCTCAGGTTGTATACCTCAGGTTGTATACCTCAGGTTGTATACCTCAGGTTGTATAACCCAGGTTGTATACCTCAGGTTGTATAACCCAGGTTGTATAACCCAGGTTGTATAACCCAGGTTGTATACCTCAGGTTGTATAACCCAGGTTGTATACCTCAGGTTGTATAACCCAGGTTGTATACCTCAGGTTGTATAACCCAGGTTGTATACCTCAGGTTGTATAACCCAGGTTGTATAACCCAGGTTGTATAACCCAGGTTGTATACCTCAGGTTGTATAACCCAGGTTGTATACCTCAGGTTGTATAACCCAGGTTGTATACCTCAGGTTGTATAACCCAGGTTGTATAACCCAGGTTGTATACCTCAGGTTGTATAACCCAGGTTGTATACCTCAGGTTGTATAACCTGTTGCAACCCCTGAATGGGTTGCAAGGATTAATATGTATATATATATAATTATTACCTTTTCATATAATTTCATATTGCTTATATTTGCGATAATAGCTAAATCGTAAATGTATTGCTTTATATTATTATTTGACTTAGCTTCCTTTGGTTAGGTAGGATGTAACATATTATGTGCTCACTTCAAGTCTTGATTGTCTAACTACTGTAATTATCGCTCTTTGCTCGTTAGACTGCCGGCTTCTGTTGCTGGGCAGCAGCTGTCCACGGAGCTATCACGTGATCGAGGGGGGGGGTGTCCTCACCTCTCGTGAAGTATTCAGTCTGGTCTAGACTCTCTTGGTGGTTGGACAGATTGTCTGTCTCATTATTCTTGTTAGTTCTGTAGAACTCTGTTCACAGAACATTGTATAGACTTAGTGATTTTCGACGTTGTACTGAGGTTGTGTGTCGCATAGACACTCTAAACAACTCAGGTCCTGAGCTGTAGCTTCTGACCTAACTTGTACTGGTATCTGTGTATTATGACAGTCGTGGATTTTCTTATGCTGAACTTAGATTCAGTAGTATGGGAGTTTTGTGACTTGTGTGGAGGATCTGCTGATGGTCCCTCATTAGTGTCGTTATATTATCTCCTTGTTCCTGATTCTGTGTCGCAGTTGCTTGTTATATTGCTATTGGGCTTAGCATTCTTTTTATTGTTCAGGCAGACTGTTCTGATTGCCAGTTGGTCAAGAAGTTAGTTTATGTGAGGACTTTGTCAGTCACTTGTTTAAGTCTAGTCGAGTCTTGAGACATAGCGAACTACTTAGAGCACTTACACACATACACACAAACTTACTTGTACATATTTGTAATATCTTATTAAATGTTAATGTACCAGACGGTACTCAAGAATTATAAATGTGATATGTGCTTTCAGCACAATACTATTGTATACGAGAGAAGTGATTATTCTTATTTTGTTGATACTGTGATTAATTTAATTTAATTTAATTTGATAATATACCTCTAGACTTAATAAATTTATTAAATTTTAATTTCTCTAGTTAGTAGCCTACCAGTTGTAATCCTGAAGCACTATTGAATCATACTGAATTCTAGTGGATAATTGGACAAGGATACTGACTACTTGTTACGAAAACCCAGTAACAGGCTGGATGCTAGAAGGGCAGTCCTTTCTAGTATTACCTGGAGATCTCTAAGCTTTTAGAATCGCGTTTTTTGTAACATAACCCAGGTTGTATACGTCAGGTTGTATAACCCAGGTTGTATACCTCAGGTTGTATAACCCAGGTTGTATACCTCAGGTTGTATACCTCAGGTTGTATAACCCAGGTTGTATACCTCAGGTTGTATAACCCAGGTTGCATACCTCAGGTTGTATAACCCAGGTTGTATACCTCAGGTTGTATACCTCAGGTTGTATAACCCAGGTTGTATACCTCAGGTTGTATAACCCAGGTTGTATACCTCAGGTTGTATAACCCAGGTTGTGTACCTCAGGTTGTATACCTCAGGTTGTATAACCCAGGTTGTATACCTCAGGTTGTATAACCCAGGTTGTATACCTCAGGTTGTATACCTCAGGTTGTATAACCCAGGTTGTATACCTCAGGTTGCATAACGTAGGTTGTATACCTCAGGTTGTATAACCCAGGTTGTATACCTCAGGTTGTATACCTCAGGTTGTATACCTCAGGTTGTATACCTCAGGTTGTATAACCCAGGTTGTATACCTCAGGTTGTATAACCCAGGTTGTATACCTCAGGTTGTATACCTCAGGTTGTATACCTCAGGTTGTATACCTCAGGTTGTATACCTCAGGTCGTATACCTCAGGTTGTATACCTCAGGTTGTATACCTCAGGTTGTATACCTCAGGTTGTATACCTCAGGTTGTATACCTCAGGTCGTATACCTCAGGTTGTATACCTCAGGTTGTATAACCCAGGTTGTATACCTCAGGTTGTATACCTCAGGTTGTATACCTCAGGTTGTATACCTCAGGTTGTATACCTCAGGTTGTATACCTCAGGTTGTATACCTCAGGTTGTATAACCCAGGTTGTATACCTCAGGTTGTATACCTCAGGTTGTATACCTCAGGTTGTATACCTCAGGTCGTAGTCTGTATGTAGAAATTATTTAAAAAAATAATCCCAGTATGATACATAAATTTGATATTTTTATTAATATATCTTGAGGTTAGGGAATAGCTCTTGATCCGTGGAACTGGAGCTACCTTTCCCCAGCCTTTAAATAAAACGTTATTAACCCTCCCTCCTAGTCCCCCGCTCCAGTATAAACCCTACGGATTTAGCGCTTCCTCGTTAATACCCCCCGTGTATGTCACCGGCAACGGACCAATCAGGAGCAGAGATGCCTGCATCAGCCAATCAGGAGGCGAGTTTTCCCTCCCTGCAAGAGCCAATAACGTATAAGCTTACCACTCCCGCAGATATACTAGAGAATAGGAGGTGTGGGTGGTACTCATTAAGGGACTGACCCCCCCATTTTGGCATGTAAATATAGAAATACGTGAGGGAAAATTGGGGAGGGGGAAGGTGTAATTGGGTGTAATTGGTGGCTGGGGGATGGGAGCTGCGCCTGTGACTCCGCTATTCCTGGCTCCTGAGAATTACGTGGAGAGATTGGCGCTTACGTCGTACTGAGGAGAAGGGAAGAGAGAGAGAGAGAGAGAGAGAGAGAGAGAGAGAGAGAGAGAGAGAGAGAGAGAGAGAGAGAGAGAGAGAGAGAGAGAGAGAGAGAGAGAGAATGAAATCTGTCTCATAGCTGGCTCTACGGTAGATTGAAATTACGGAGCTGAAGACTACTTCAAGACCGACGGACTGACCACCCCAAGACAGCTTCAAGATTGAGGGACTGACCACCCCAAGACAGCTTCAAGACTGAGGGACTGACCACCCCAAGACAGCTTCAAGACTGAGGGACTGACCACCCCAAGACAGCTTCAAGACTGAGGGATTGACCACCCCAAGACAGCTTCAAGACTGAGGGACTGACCACCCCAAGACAGCTTCAAGACTGAGGGATTGACCACCCCAAGACAGCTTCAAGACTGAGGGACTGACCACCCCAAGACAGTTTCAAGACTGAGGGACTGACCACCCTAAAACTACTTCAAGACTGAGGGACTGACCACCCCAAGACTGCTTCAAGATTGAGGGACTGACCACCCCAAGACAGCTTCAAGACTGAGGGACTGACCACCCCAAGACTGCTTCAAGATTGAGGGACTGACCACCCCAAGACTGCTTCAAGACTGAGGGACTGACCACCCCAAGACTGCTTCAAGACTGAGGGACTGACCACCCCAAGACTGCTTCAAGACTGAGGGACTGACTACCCCAAGACTGCTTCAAGACCGAGGGACTGACCACCCCAAGACTGCTTCAAGACTGAGGGACTGACCACCCCAAGACTGCTTCAAGACTGAGGGACTGACCACCCCAAGACTGCTTCAAGACCGAGGGACTGACCACCCCAAGACTTCTTCAAGACTGAGGGACTGACCACCCGAAGACTGCTTCAAGACTGAGGGACTGACCACCCCAAGACTTCTTCAAGACTGAGGGACTGACCACCCCAAGACTACCTCAAGACTGAGGGACTGACCACCCCAAGACTACTTCAAGACCGAGGGACTAACCACCCCAAGACTACTTCAAGACCGAGGGACTAACCACCCCAAGACTACCTCAAGACTGAGGGACTGACCACCCCAAGACTACTTCAAGACCGAGGGACTAACCACCCCAAGACTACCTCAAGACTGAGGGACTGACCACCCCAAGACTACTTCAAGACCGAGGGACTAACCACCCCAAGACTACCTCAAGACTGAGGGACTGACCACCCCAAGACTACTTCAAGACCGAGGGACTGACTGTTTACAGCAATTATCACCTCTTTATTTGATTGAAGATAGCTTGTAGAGCGGGCGAAATATCTCGAAAATAAAGATAGCGAGCTGTTGCTCTAACTTCACCTTACTTTCACTGTAAATATCGGCGCTATTGCTCACTGTAAATAGCATAAAAAAATTACTTATAAGACTCTACGTCAGCTTTCTGTCTAAGAATGTTTATAGTAAAGTAAATGTTGGATGTGTTTAGTTGTGGAGGTCAGCCGGGTCAGCCATGTGCGGCTGGGGGGGGGGAGAAGCCAGGTCAGCCAGGGAAGCCTAGTGTGTGTGTAACCCCTGAAATATTTGTACATTACTCGCATGACCTGTGGTGAGGAGCATTCAACTTGAGAATTTATTTCGTTCTATTGTGGACCACAAGGTTAGTAGGTAGCCCGGCTCTCTTTCTATCTCTCTCTCTATCTCTCTAAAGTTATCCTTATGTGTGAACAGATTATGGTGCCGTGTGTGTGTGTGTGTGTGTGTGTGTGTGTGTGTGTGTGTGCACCTAACATAGATTGTAAGAGTCGAGTTATAGCTCCTGACCCCACCGTTCATTTCTCTCATTCGCTACAGTCCTTTTCCGTTCATGATCTTTAGCGTCCAAGTCTTTCCTGGATAATGACTAATTCCTTCACTGTTGCTGCTGCTGCTGCTGCTGCTCCTCCTCCTCCTCCTGCTACACCTTCTGTTCCTTCCCTTATTCTACTCACTGTCCTCTTTCTCCTACCTCTCCTCTTCTTCCTGTTCTTTCTCTTTCCTCCTGCTCCTTCTTCTCAAGAAACCTTTGATCGTTCCTTCTCTCTCGTCTTCTGCATCCTGGCCTCCAGACACAGCCTCTCCAGATGACTCCCCTCTCCCTCCAGGCCTCCTAATACGTCCCTCTCCCTCCTGGCCTCCTAACACGTCCCTCTCCCTCCTGGCCTCCCTCACCATCCATCAACACCATTACCACCAAAACCATGGCTACCTTCACTACAATCACCACCACTACTAAACTCCAACAACCACCACCATCACCACCACCACCACCACCACCACAAAGCCACTGCAACCATCCTCTCTCGCCTCCCATAATTCCCTAACCTAAGAAGAAATTGGGGATTCTGGTGAGATTTGAGTAGCGAGCCAAGCGACGCTGAGAGCGAGAGAGAGAGAGAGAGAGAGAGAGAGAGAGAGAGAGAGAGAGAGAGAGAGAGAGAGAGTGAGAGTGAGAGTGAGAGTGAGAGTGAGAGTGAGAGAGAGAGAGAGAGAGAGAGAGAGAGAGAGAGAGAGAGAGAGAGAGAGAGAGTGAGAGTGAGAGTGAGAGTGAGAGTGAGAGTGAGAGTGAGAGTGAGAGTGAGAGCGAGAGAGCGAGAGAGAGAGAGAGAGAGAGAGAGAGAGAGAGTAGCATTTGCACCTGAGAAAACGCAAATGATGATCGTCTGTAGGCACCATGATGGTAATGCTGGTGCAGTAGTAAGGATGAATGGGAGGGTGTTGGCACCTGGAGAAGAAGTTGATATCCTTGGGGTGAAATTTGACTCCAAACTAACCATGAAGAACCATGTTGTAAATCTTGCAAACAAGGCAGCCAGGAAGCTTACAGCACTTCGCCGTATCTCGCATCTGCTTGACAGTAGGGGTTGCAAGATCCTGTACGAGGCACAAGTACGCTCACACCTTGAGTATGCTCCACTTTCTTGGTTTGCCTGCCCCCCCTCTTATCTGCGACTGCTTGACAGAGCAAGACGTGTCATCTCTCGCCTGGACCCATCCTGGATAGATCTGTCATTTCAGCAGAGCCTTCAACATAGGAGGGATGTGGGTGGCCTTACTGTTATGTACAAGGCCAATATTGTCAAAATACCACACTTGGATCCACTTCGAGGACAGCGTGAAACAAGCTTTTATGCCACAAGACGGGCAGAAAGCAGCAACTTCACTCTGGCTGTACCCTTCTCCAGAACATCACTCCATCTGAGATCATACATACCCAGGATGACTCGAGTATGGAACACATTCGTACAGCATAATGATGTCAACGAGATAAAGTCAGTTGATCAAATGAAAATGCTGGCCCACAGATGGCTCCAACTTCATCCTGTTCCCTACTTGCATGTCTCATAACAATAAAAATGCTTTCAAATGAGCTGATGTAGGTAACAGCTCTTAGCTTGCCAATAAAGTTAGGAATCCTTAACCTGTAAATAGCTTGTCAATAAAGCTAGGGATTCTTAATATATATATATATATATATATATATATATATATATATATATATATATATATATATATATATATATATATATATATATAAAAGAGGCGTGCGAGACGAACCTCTTCCTTTACGGCCACTTACTCTTAAGAAAAAACTTTCCTGGAATAATTTGCCTGTAATCTCACGAGAAAGAGTTTTCTCGAGAGGGAAAAAACTGTATTCAGAAAAGGATAGTTATTCAAAGATATACTTTGATAAACTTTGGCAAACTTTGACTTGCGAATAAACTTCTCTTACGACCATTTAAATGCTGGGGAAAAAATTGGTCCTGGAAAGTTTCTCTTTCATTCAAGGAGGAGAAAAAATTGAAAGAAAAAATTGGATAATGAATGCGTTAATTGGGAAGGAAAAATTTTAGTTAACAGTCCATAGAAATATGTTTCTGTGTGGTTGTGGTTATGTGGTTGTTGATGTGTGGTTGTTGATGTGTGGTTGTGGTTATGTGGTTGTTGATGTGTGGTTGTTGATGTGTGGTTGTGGTTATGTGGTTGTTGATGTGTGGTTGTTGATGTGTGGTTGTGGTTATGTGGTTGTTGATGTGTGGTTGTTGATGTGTGGTTGTTGATGTGTGGTTGTTGATGTGTGGTTGTTGATGTGTGGTTGTGGTTATGTGGTTGTTGATGTGTGGTTGTTGATGTGTGGTTGTTGATGTGTGGTTGTTGATGTGTGGTTGTTGATGTGTGGTTGTTGATGTGTGGTTGTTGATGTGTGGTTGTTGATGTGTGGTTGTTGATGTGTGGTTGTTGATGTGTGGTTGTTGATGTGTGGTTGTTGATGTGTGGTTGTTGATGTGTGGTTGTTGATTTGTGGTTGTTGATGTGTGGTTGTTGATGTGTGGTTGTTGCTGTGTGGTTGTTGATTTGTGGTTGTTGATGTGTAGTTGTTGATTAGTGGTTGTTGATGTGTGGCTGTTGATGTGTGGTTGTCGATGTGTGGTTGTTGATGTGTGGTTGTTGATGTGTGGTTGTTGATGTGTGGTTGTTGATTTGTGGTTGTTGATGTGTGGTTGTTGATTAGTGGTTGTTGATATGTGGTTGTTGATGTGTGGTTGTTGATGTGTGGTTGTTGATGTGTGGTTGTTACTGTGTGGTTGTTGATGTGTGGTTGTTGCTGTGTGGTTGTTGATTTGTGGTTGTTGATGTGTGGTTGTTGATTAGTGGTTGTTGATGTGTGGTGGTTGATGTGTGGTTGTTGATGTGTGGTTGTTGATGTGTGGTTGTTGATGTGTGGTTGTTGATTTGTGGTTGTTGATGTGTGGTTGTTGATTAGAGGTTGTTGATGTGTGGTTGTTGATGTGTGGTTGTTGATGTGTGGTTGTTGATGTGTGGTTGTTGATTTGTGGTTGTTGATGTGTGGTTGTTGATGTGTGGTTGTTGATGTGTGGTTGTTGATGTGTGGTTGTTGATGTGTGGTTGTTGATTTGTGGTTGTTGATGTGTGGTTGTTGATTAGTGGTTGTTGATGTGTGGTTGTTGATGTGTGGTTGTTGATGTGTAGTTGTTGATTTGTGGTTGGGGCTGTGTCACAGTCAAGTGGCATCACTGACACTGCGGTCACAGTCATGTGGCATCCCTGACACTGCTGTCACAGTCATGTGGCATCACTGACACTACTGTCACAGTCATGTGGCATCACTGACACTGCTGTCACAGTCATGTGGCATCCCTGACACTGCTGTCACAGTCATGTGGCATCACTGACACTGCTGTCACAGTCATGTGGCATCCCTGACACTGCTGTCACAGTCATGTGGCATCCCTGACACTGCTGTCACAGTCATGTGGCATCACTGACACTGCTGTCACAGTCATGTGGCATCCCTGACACTGCTGTCACAGTCATGTGGCATCCCTGACACTGCTGTCACAGTCATGTGGCATCCCTGTCACTGCTGTCACAGTCATGTGGCATCCCTGACACTGCTGTCACAGTTATGTGGCATCACTGACACTGCTGTCACAGTCATGTGGCATCCCTGACACTGCTGTCACAGTCATATGACATCCTGACACTGCTGTCACAGTCATGTGGCATCCCTGACACTGCTGTCACAGTTATGTGGCATCACTAACACTGCTGTCACAGTCATGTGGCGTCCCTGACACTGCTGTCACAGTCATATGACATCCTGACACTGCTGTCACAGTCATGTGGCATCCCTGACACTGCTGTCACAGTTATGTGGCATCACTAACACTGCTGTCACAGTCATGTGGCGTCCCTGACACTGCTGTCACAGTCATATGACATCCTGACACTGCTGTCACAGTCATGTGGCATCCCTGACACTGCTGTCACAGTCATATGACATCCTGACACTGCTGTCACAGTCATGTGACATCCTGACACTGCTGTCACAGTCATATGACATCCTGACACTGCTGTCACAGTCACGTGACATCCTGACACTGCTGTCACAGTCATGTGGCGTCCCTGACACTGCTGTCACAGTTATGTTGCATCCTGTCACTGCTGTCACAGTCATGTGGGGTCCCTGACACTGCTGTCACAGTCATATGACATCCTGACACTGCTGTCACAGTCATGTGGCATCCCTGACACTGCTGTCACAGTCATATGACATCCTGACACTGCTGTCACAGTCATGTGGCATCCCTGACACTGCTGTCACAGTTATGTGGCATCACTAACACTGCTGTCACAGTCATGTGGCGTCCCTGACACTGCTGTCACAGTCATATGACATCCTGACACTGCTGTCACAGTCATGTGGCATCCCTGACACTGCTGTCACAGTCATATGACATCCTGACACTGCTGTCACAGTCACGTGACATCCTGACACTGCTGTCACAGTCATGTGGCGTCCCTGACACTGCTGTCACAGTTATGTTGCATCCTGTCACTGCTGTCACAGTCATGTGGCATCCCTGTCACTGCTGTCACAGTCATGTGGCATCCTGTCACTGCTGTCACAGTCATGTGACATCCTGTCACTGCTGTCACAGTCATGTGGCATCCCTGACACTGCTGTCACAGTCATGTGGCATCCTGTCACTGCTGTCACAGTCATGTGGCATCCTGTCACTGCTGTCACAGTCATGTGGCATCCTGTCACTGCTGTCACAGTCATGTGGCATCCTGTCACTGCTGTCACAGTCATGTGGCATCCTGTCACTGCTGTCACAGTCATGTGGCGTCCCTAACACTGCTGTCACAGTCATGTGGCATCCTGACACTGCTGTCACAGTCATGTGGCATCCTGTCACTGCTGTCACAGTCATGTGGCATCCTGTCACTGCTGTCATAGTCATGTGACATCCTGTCACTGCTGCCACAGTCATGTGGCATCCTGACACTGCTGTCACAGTCATGTGACATCCTGTCACTGCTGTCACAGTCATGTGGCATCCTGACACTGCTGTCACAGTCATGTGGCATCCTGTCACTGCTGTCACAGTCATGTGGCATCCTGTCACTGCTGTCACAGTCATGTGGCATCCTGTCACTGCTGTCACAGTTTATGTGACATCCTGTCACTGCTGTCACAGTCGTGTGGCATCCTGTCACTGCTGTCACAGTCATGTGGCATCCTGTCACTGCTGTCACAGTCATGTGGCATCCTGTCACTGCTGCCACAGTCATGTGGCATCCTGTCACTGCTATCACAGTCATGTGGCATCCTGTCACTGCTGTCACAGTCATGTGGCATCCTGTCACTGCTGTCACAGTCATGTGGCATCCTGTCACTGCTGTCACAGCCATGTGGCATCCTGTCACTGCTGTCACAGTCATGTGGCATCCTGTCACTGCTGTCACAGTCATGTGGCATCCTGTCACTGCTGTCACAGTCATGTGGCATCCTGTCACTGCTGTCACAGTCATGTGGCATCCTGTCACTGCTGTCACAGTCATGTGGCGTCCCTAACACTGCTGTCCCAGTCATGTGGCATCCTGACACTGCTGTCACAGTCATGTGGCATCCTGTCACTGCTGTCACAGTCATGTGGCATCCTGTCACTGCTGTCACAGTCATGTGGCATCCTGTCACTGCTGCCACAGTCATGTGGCATCCTGTCACTGCTGTCACAGTCATGTGGCATCCTGTCACTGCTGTCACAGTCATGTGGCATCCTGTCACTGCTGTCACAGTCATGTGGCGTCCCTAACACTGCTGTCACAGTCATGTGGCATCCTGACACTGCTGTCACAGTCATGTGGCATCCTGTCACTGCTGTCACAGTCATGTGGCATCCTGTCACTGCTGTCACAGTCATGTGGCATCCTGTCACTGCTGTCACAGTCATGTGGCATCCTGTCACTGCTGTCACAGTCATGTGGCGTCCCTAACACTGCTGTCACAGTCATGTGGCATCCTGACACTGCTGTCACAGTCATGTGGCATCCTGTCACTGCTGTCACAGTCATGTGGCATCCTGTCACTGCTGTCACAGCCATGTGGCATCCTGTCACTGCTGTCACAGTCATGTGGCATCCTGTCACTGCTGTCACAGCCATGTGGCATCCTGTCACTGCTGTCACAGTCATGTGGCATCCTGTCACTGCTGTCACAGTCATGTGGCATCCTGTCACTGCTGTCACAGTCATGTGGCATCCTGTCACTGCTGTCACAGTCATGTGGCATCCTGTCACTGCTGTCACAGTCATGTGGCGTCCCTAACACTGCTGTCACAGTCATGTGGCATCCTGACACTGCTGTCACAGTCATGTGGCATCCTGTCACTGCTGTCACAGTCATGTGGCATCCTGTCACTGCTGTCACAGCCATGTGGCATCCTGTCACTGCTGTCACAGTCATGTGGCATCCTGTCACTGCTGTCACAGTCATGTGGCAGTATATGACATCGACATCCAAATGATAAATTTCCTTCCATCCCATACATTTTTTGTCTATTACAGTCTATTAATCTCTATTTAATGTCCATTAATGTCTATCTGTCTATTACCGTGTGTCCATGTTCTATCTCTCTTGCCATTAAGATCAGACCCATTATTTCCCCCCCCCCTCGTCTCACCCACCACCTATCCCCGTCTATTCCCTACTTGTGTCTGTTTCCCGGCGCCTGTGCGTCAAGCGCGTCTCCCGGGTCGCCCGCCCGCCCGGGTAACTACATAATTACGAAACTAATTACTAGTCTTTAAGATGCTCTGATAATACTGGTGTAATTAGGGCCGGCGGCGTCACACGGGAGAAATTCCATCTCCCGTTTTTTCCACTCGGGGAAATTAGTCATTTGTTGGGGGTACAGAGAAGCCCTTAGGGACCAGCTACAATGGCTGGAGGGACGGGGAGTAATGCTGAGACGTTGAAAGATGTTTCTGTCTCGTACTGAAGAATTATCTAAGTTCAGGGAGGACCGAAACGATGCATTTTCTTTTGCATCCTGGGTTAATTGTGGGTTGTTTCTAGTAGAGGTTATGTGATTTTTTTTATTGTTCACTGAATTGTTGATTTGTGCAGCGTAACTATGCCGGCACATAATGCCCTGTGTTGACTCACGAAATCGTAATGACACGACTGTGAACAAACCACGGTATGTGTGGGGTTAGAACCCATGGCGGGTGAGTGGTGAAACCTTAGCCTTGTCCAAAGAAAACTCGGCTAATTTCTAGATAAAAGCAATTTTGTGCAAATATATTCGTAACTATGTTGTGTGACTGTGTACACCTGTACATGATGTACCATCGGCTACAAGTGCAGGGAATGCTATGCTGGCTGACCATCGTGGTACAGTGGGCCAGGTGTATCACTGTACCTCATCTAGGTGACTGGAGTTTGATCCTACACTAGTGATTGAGGTCTCTCTCTCTCCCTGTCCCAAGAGCTAGCTGTTGAAAAATCAGCCAATATATATCTGAAGGATGTGTACGGGGGTGAACGCCCCAGAGGCCCGGTTGCTAATCAGGCCTTCTCTTGCATCAAGACTGATTGCGGCAGTCCAGCGCGCAAGCCACAACAACCCAGCTCGACAGAAACTGATTTGAGGAAGTTGTCAAGTTCTTCGGGATAGCAGGTATTCTGAATGAGGTATTGTGAAGGAGGTGTTCTGAAGAAGGTGTCCTGAAGCAGGTATCTTGAAGGAGGTATCCTGAAGCAGGTATCTTGAAGGAGGTATCCTGAAGCAAGTATCCTGAAAAAAGGTATCCTGAAGGAGGTATTCCGAAATGAAATTTACCATGCAACGCTGGTCTGATGACTAAAGCTCTCTCTTCACACGGCAAGGGTCTGGGTTCGATTCCCGGCGAGAGTAGAAAAATTTTGCGTATATCTTTGCACTGGTTGTCTATGTTCCCTATCAGTAAAATGGGCACCTGGGTGTTGGTCGACTGGTGTGGGTCGCATCCTGGGACAAAACTGACCTAATTTGCCCGAAATGCTCAGTATAACAAGGGATTTTCTATACAGTAGTATGTCATTGATGTCATCTAGGCCTGTATACCTTGTACATGTACTTGTGGAAATAAAGATATTATTATTATTATTATTATTATTATTATTATTATTATTATTATTATTATTATTTATTATTATATTAAACTGGAACAAGTTTCGGAGGCGAGGCATTCAGAAAATTGGCTTGAACGATTCCTTTGAGATTGGCCTTCATATTGCACTAGGACTGTTGCTACTGCTGTTGCTACTGCTGCTGTTACTGCTGTTGCTACTGATGTTGCTACTGCTGTTGCTATTGCTGTTACTACTGCTGCTGTTGCTGCTGTTGCTACTGCTGTTGCTACTGCTGCTGCTACTGTTTTCTATGGGGTCATTGTCAACGGGTGATTACTAACTCGGAAGAGTGTTAAGGATCTTACGAAGACTGATCGAGAGGGTGGATGAGGGTGTAGGAGAGAGGGTGGAAGAGGGCGTGGGAAGGTGGGGGAGGGAGTGGAGAAGGGCGGATGAGAGAGAGGGGGTAGAGTGGGTGAATGAGAGGAGAGGACCATGTGTGAGAGAGAGGAATAGTGGGCGTGGGCGTGTGGGCGTGTGAGCCACGCCCACAAGACTAAAGGCGGGGGATGCATCACACACATACACCCAGCCCATCTACACAATGAGTCCTGGAGTCAGGTGGTGACCAGTGATGGTGGTTGTGGTGGTGAGTGGTGATGGTAGTGGTGGTGGTGACTGGTGATGGTGGTGGTGACCAGTGATGGTGGTTGTGGTGGTGAGTGGTGATGGTGGTGGTGGTGGTGAGTGGTGATGGTGGTGGTGGTGGTGACCAGTGATGGTGGTTGTGGTGGTGAGTGGTGATGGTAGTGGTGGTGGTGACTGGTGATGGTGGTGGTGACTGGTGATGGTGGTAATGGTGGTGATGACTGGTGATGGTGGTAGTGGTGGTGGTGACTGTTGATGGTGGTGACTGATGGTGGTCGTAATGGTGGTGGTGACTGATGGTGGTGGTAGTGGTGGTGGTGACTGCTGATGGTGGTGGTGGTGGACTGGTGATGGTGGTGGTGGACTGGTGATGGTGGACTGGTGATGGTGGACTGGTGATGGTGGTGGTGACTGGTGATGGTGGTGGTGGACTGGTGATGGGGGTGGTGACTAGTGATGGAGGTAGTGATGGTGGTGGTAGTATTGGTGGTGACTGGTGATGGTGGTGGTGGTGACTGATGGTGGTGGTAGTGGTGGTGGTGACTGGGGATAGTGGTGGTGGTGACTGAGGATAGTAGTAGTGATGTTGGTGGTGGACTGGTGATGGTGGTGGTGACTAGTGATGGTGGTAGTAGTGGTGGTGGTGACTGGGGATAGTGGTAGTGATGTTGGTGGTGGACTGGTGATGGTGGTGGTGACTAGTGATGGTGGTAGTGATGGTGGTGGTAGTATTGGTGGTGACTGGTGATGGTGGTGGTGGTGACTGATGGTGGTGGTAGTGGTGGTGGTGACTGAGGATAGTAGTAGTGATGTTGGTGGTGGACTAGTGATGGTGGTGGTGACTAGTGATGGTGGTAGTAGTGGTGGTGGTGACTGGGGATAGTGGTAGTGATGTTGGTGGTGGACTGGTGATGGTGGTGGTGACTAGTGATGGTGGTAGTAGTGGTGTTGGTGACTGGTGATGGTGGTGTTAGTGGTGACTAGTGTTTGTGGTGGTGGTGGCAACTGATGGTGGTGGTAGTGGTGGTGGTGACTGGTGATAGTGGTGGTAGTGAGTGGTGGTGGTGGTGGTGGTTGTGGTGGTGGATTGGTGATGATGGTGGTAGTGGTGACTGGTGATGGTAGTGGTGGTGGTGGCGGGTGATGATGTGACTGTAGTGGTGGTGACGTGATGGTGGTAATGGTGGTGGGAGGGTGGGTGTGTTAGTAGCTGCTACTGCTTGCTGAGCAGCAGCAGCAGCAGCAGGAACAGCAGCAGCAGCAGCAGCAGCAGCAGCAGGAACAGCAGCAGCAGCAGCAGCAGCAGCAGAAGGAACAGCGGCAGCAGCAGCAGGAACAGCAGCAGCAACAGCAGTAGTAGCAGCAGCAGCAGCAGCAGCAGTAGCAGCAGGAACAGCAGCAGCAGCAGCAGTAGCAGCAGGAACAGCAGCAGCAGCAGCAGGAACAGCAGCAGCAGCAGGAGCAGGAGCAGGAGCAGCAGCAGCAGCAGCAGCAGCAGCAGCAGCAGCAGCAGCAGGAACAGCAGCAGCAGCAGTAGCAGCAGGAACAGCAGCAGCAGCAGCAGCAGCAGCAGCAGCAGCAGGAACAGCAGCAGCAGTAGCAGGAACAGCGGCAGGAATAAGAGCAGTACAGTGCAATACCGCCCACCTCACGTTTTTTGCAGTTGCTGGGGGTCGAGTCCAGCTTCTGACGCCATAGCCTTAAACCACTGTGACCAAAACCATGGTCTTTAATCACTGTGACCAACACCATGGTCTTTAATCACTGTGACCAGTACCATGGTCCTGAATCACTGTGACCAGTTCCATGGTCTTGAATCACTGTGACCAGAACCATGGTCTTAAAATCGTGACCAGAACAATGGTCTTCAATCCTTCTAATATTATTATGGGGGAACGCTAAACCCGTAGGGATTATATAGCGCCTAGGGGGTGGGAATGAACGTATTTGGACTTAATTCAGGGAAGAGGATCACAGATCCACTTCCCTAGATCAAGAGCCCCTCACCAACATCAGGGAACCCCCCTAGGGGGGATTTCCTCTAGTACGAACCTACACAGAATTTACAGCTATGATTATTTTACACAGTAAAACATGTAAGCACGACACAGGGAACAACACGAAAATAACAGCCAACAGCATCACGACAAAATTGATAAAAGCTTCGTTATAACTCTCTGGCTCTCAGCTGGGAAGTTCTTTTATTAATTTTGTAAGCTTATTTTTTGAGATATTACGCTTCTTTTATCATGCTTATTTTTTGAGATATTACGCTTCTTTTATCATGCTTATTTTTGAGATATTACGCTTCTTTTATCATGCTTATTTTTGAGATATTACGCTTCTTTTATCATGCTTATTTTTGAGATATTACGCTTCTTTTATCATGCTTATTTTCTGAGATATTACGCTTCTTTTATCATGCTTATTTTCTGAGATATTACGCTTCTTTTATCATGCTTATTTTTTGAGATATTACGCTTCTTTTATCATCCTTATTTTCTGAGATATTACGCTTCTTTTATCATGCTTATTTTTGAGATATTACGCTTCTTTCATCATGCTTATTTTCTGAGATATTACGCTTCTTTTATCATGCTTATTTTTGAGATATTACGCTTCTTTTATCATGCTTATTTTCTGAGATATTACGCTTCTTTTAACAAACTTATTTCTGAGATATTACGTTTCTTTTAACAAACTTACTTTTGAGATATTACGTTTCTTTTAACAAACTTACTTTTGAGATATTACGCTTCTTTTAACAAACTTACTTTTGAGATATTACGCTTCTTTTAACAAGCTTATTTTTCAGATACTACTCTCCTTCCTCCTCTTTCCACCATGGTTGAGGTTTACCATATCATGGCGATTAATCCTCAGAGGACAATACCAGAGGACGAAGGGAAGAAAATAATACTGAGAGCAGACAGTAAAATGGAAGCATTCGACAAGTTCATCCTCAAAACGTGTACAAACACGTTCCACAGAAAACGGAGAGTAGTCGTAGAACACAGAAAACAATGTAGACGTAGACCACAGAAAACGGAGAGTAGACGTTGATGTAAACAAACTTCTACGGTATATAAATGAATAATTGGAAAACGGACGAAGAAGTGGAATTACCATACGGAAAGTTAAAGGGAAAATATACAGAGTAGCGTGTACGATAATTTGAAGTGAAACTTCTGAATTGATAAATGAACATACGGGAAAATATACGGAAAATATACGGAGAATTATGGGAAAATACACGGTGACAATACTGATACGACTATTAATATCCCGGATTCATAGTGTTTACAAACGTGTTCCTTAATAATAATAATAATAATAATAATAATAATAATAATAATAATAATAATCTTTATTTCTACAGGTGCATGATGCACTATATATAGACCATAGCTGACATCAGTGACATACCACTATATAGAAAGCAGTGTATTATGCAGAGCATTTCGGACAAATTAGGTTAATTTTGTCCCCAGGATGCGACCCACACCAGTCGGCTAACACCCGGGTACCTATTTTATTGCTAGGGGAACATGGACAGCAGGTGGAAGGACACTCGCCCGAATGTTTCCACCCGTGCCGGGGATCGAACCACGGCCCTGTGTGTGTGTGTGTGTGTGTGTGTGTGTGTGAGGTGAGTGAGCTACCAACCGAGCTACGGGACAGAACACTCGGGACGACGTGCCCGTGTAGAAGTGGAGTTTGTAGTGTACTCGCCGATTTGTACTCACTGATTTGTGCTTGCGGAGGGTCGAGACTCAGCTCCTGGACCCTCCTGGTGTTTACCAAAGGGCGATTAGCTCTCCAGGAGAGATAATGACTGGTGAAGATGTGTATATATGATACAATATACAAAGCCGCAGAATATACCACATACAGTGCCACATGCAGTACCACATACAGTGCCACATGCAGTACCACATACAGTGCCACATGTAGTACCACATACAACCACAAATACAGTGCCCACATACACCACATACAACCCCACATACAACCCTACATACAGCCCAACATACAACCCCACATACAACACCACATACAACCCCACATACAACACCACATACAATCCCCATATACACAATCACATACAACACACACACACCACATATAAAACCACAAGCAACCCCCACATGCACCACATACAACCCCACATACAACCCCACATACAACCCCACATACAACCCCACATACAACACCACATACAACACCACATACAATCCCCATATACACAATCACATACAACACACACACACACCACATATAAAACCACAAGCAACCCCCACATGCACCACATACAACCCCACATACAACCCCACATACAACCTCACATACAACCTCACATACAACCCCACATACAACCCCACATACAACCCCACATACAACCCCACATACAACCCCACATACAACCCCACATACAACCCCACATACAACACCACATACAACACAATAACACTGACCACCATGTTGGTCCCCCGAGGCAGTAAATGTTCCCAACTTCCACATAATTTTTAACTCCAAAATTGCGATTTCGCGAAAAAAAACGAAAAAAATGTAGATTATCGTTGATATTTTTACATTTTAAATGAAAAGCCTGACCAAATTTTGCCCTCTTTTGTAACTATGTATAACTACTATGTATAACTACTGTGTATAACAACATGATATGTATAATTACGTGTATAATTGCAGGGGGAGAGAATCATTCACTTAAAATCAGGGAATTTGATTCTGTTATTTAAATATTAGATTATGAAAAAAAAATGATGGAATTAATGCAAGTCTGATCCAAGGGAGAGAGACAGAGAGGAGGAGGATAGCTCCGATTCCTTGGATGAAGAGCTCTATCCTTTTCCTTCCCTTCAAAGGAAAGACTACAAAGAGAAACTCATTTGTACAAGAATAGAGAAAAATAAATGAAAGAAAGAAAGAAATTTTGGAAAAACTGATAAAATATAGGAAAAATAAACACAATTATACATATATATATATATATATATATATATATATATATATATATATATATATATATATATATATATATATATATATATATAAAGTAAATATGTTGGTTATGCGGATGAATGCATATAGAGAGTGGAGTATATATTAGTGTATATGCTGACCATACATACCATCAGATGAGAGTATTATTGTTTATATATTCCAGTTCATTGAGAGTAAAAAAATGATAACTCTCTCATTTTTGTTCTGTTGAAACTTGACGTGAGTGTGAACTTGTGGTGGTGATAGTTGTTGGTGGTGATAGTTGTTGGTGGTGATAGTTGTTGGTGGTGATAGTTGTTGGTGGTGATAGTTGTTGGTGGTGATAGTTGTTGGTGGTGATAGTTGTTGGTGGTGATAGTTGTTGGTGGTGGTGATAGTTGGTGGTGGTGATAGTTGGTGGCAGTGATAGTGATAGTTGGTGGTGGTGATAGTTGGTGGTGGTGATAGTTGGTGGTGGTGATAGTTGGTGGTGGTGATAGTTGGTGGTGGTGATAGTGATAGTTGGTGATGGTGATAGTTGGTGGTGGTGATAGTTGGTGGTGGTGATAGTTGGTGGTGGTGATAGTTGGTGGTGGTGATAGTTGGTGGTGGTGACAGTGGTGATAGATGATGGTGGTGATAGTGGTGAAAGGTGGTGGTGGTGGTGGTGATAGTGGTGATAGCTGGTGGTGGTGGTGATAGTGGTGATAGGTAGGTGATGGTGATGGTAAACACACCTAGATGAGAATGATGAAAAGCTTGTTAAATGTTGAATAAACAGAGAGAGAGAGAGAGAGAGAGAGAGAGAGAGAGAGAGAGAGAGAGAGAGAGAGAGAGAGAGAGAGAGAGAGAGAGAGAGAGAGAGAGAGAGAGAGAGAGAAACAGACAGATAGACAAAAAAGACAGAGACAGAGATCTCGATCCTAAGAGATATAGTTCTCTCTCTCTCTCTCTCTGTCTCTCTCTCTCTCTCGCTCGATCCAAGGTTATGGCTTCAGACACGACAATCGAAACTTGAGACGTAAATATTCAGCAATGAGATTGCAAAACTTTTCCTGAGTTAGTTGCATAAGCCATAGATCTCACACACACACACACACACAACACACACACACACACACACACACACACACACACACACACACACACACACACACACACACAGATGAATCACAGGGATGTTAGAGGCATTTCTTCAGCCACAGAGTAAGTCCAGGAAGTGGAATAGCTGGGAAGCGGGATGCAGTGGAGGGGGCGGGGATCCAGGCTAACAGCTTTAAGCAGAGGGCTAAGGATAAAGTCCAATGGCTTGCCCAGGGAGAGTGACCTAGTAGCGACCAGTGAAGAGGCGGGGCCAGGAACTAGGACTCGACCCCTGCAACCTCAAATAGGTGAGTACAACTAGGTGAGTACAGTGGAAGGTGAAAACATGGATGGAATCAGAGAAAAAGACAGAGAGGAGAGGAGCAAGAGAGACAGTGGGCGCGACACACACACACAGAACCATGAACACACACACATATATAGAGAGAATCAGGTAGAACTGATGGCACAGCTACTGACCATGTTGTTGCTTGCCGCTGCCTGCTGCCTGCCTGGATGCCGCTGCTGCCTGCCGCCTGCTGCCTGCCGCCTGATGCCGCCGCCTGCCTGCCGCCGCCGCCTGCCTGGTCCGACGCCGCCTGCCGCCGCTGCCGCCGCCGCCGCCTGGCTGCCACCGGCCTGGACGCCTGCCTGCCGCCTGCCGCCGCCGCCGCCAGCCGCCGCCGCCGCCTGATGCCGCCTGCCGCTGGGCCTGCTGCCGCCTGCTGCCGCCGCCTACTCGGCTGACGCCTGCCGCCTGGGCCGCCTGCTGCCTGCCTGATGCTGCCTGCCTGCTGCCGCCGCTGCCGATGCTGATGCTGGCCTGGGCCGCCGCTGGCTGCCGCCGCCTGCCTGATGCCGCCGCCTGCCGCCGCTGCTGCCGATGCCTGATGCCGCCTGCCTGCCGCCTGCCTGGGCTGCCTGACGCCGATGCCTGCTGGCTGCCGCCTGCCTGCCTGCCGCCTTCGGATGCCGCCTGCCGCCGTTACCGCCTGCCGATGATGCCGCCGCCTGCCGCCGCTGCCGCTGGCTGCTGGCCTGATGCCGCTGCCGCCTGGGCCTGCCGCCGCCGACGCCTGCCGCTGCCGCCTGCTGATGCCGATGCCGCCTGCCGCCGCCTGCCTGCCGCCGCCTGCCTGCCTGCCGACGCCGCTGCCGCCTGTTACCTGCTGCCACTGGATGCCGCTGCCGCTGCCGCCAGATGCCGCTGCCGCCTGCCGTCCGCCGCCGCCGGACGCCGCCGCCGCTGCCGCCTGCCGCCGCCGCCGCCTACCTGCTGCCACTGCCGGATGCTGCTGCTGCTGCCGCTGCCGCCTGATGCTGCTGCCGCCTGCCTGCCGCTGGCCTGATGCCGATGCCGCTGCCGCCGCCGCCGCCTGCTGCCTGATGCCGCTTGCCGTCCCGCTTGCCGTTGCTGACGCCTGACGCCTGCCTGCCGCTGCCTGCTGGCCTGATGCGCCGACGCCGCCGCCGCTGCCGCTGCTGCCGGGCCTGGATGATGCCGCTTGCCGCTCGCCACTGCCTGCCGCCTGATGCCTGCCTGGGCCTGCCGCTGGCCTGCCGCCGCTGCCGCCTGCTGCCGATGCCGCCTGCCGCCGCTGCCGCCTGCCTGACGCCGCTGGCTGCCGCTGCTGCCGATGCCGCCGCCGCTGCCTGCTGCCTGCTGCCGCCTGCCTGCCGATGCCTGCTGCCGCCTAAGCCACTCCGCCTGCCGCCGATGCCTGCCTGCCAGCTGCCGCTGATGCCGCCGCCTGCTGCCTGCTTCCGCCTGCCGACGCTGCTGCCTGCTGCCTGCTGCCGCTGCCGCCGCTGTCCATTGATGCCTGCCGCTGCCAAGCCAACTACCGGCTGCCGCCTGCCTGCCGCTGCCACCTGCCGCCGCGCCGCTGCCTGCCGCCGATGCCGCCTGCTCGCCACCGCCTGCCGCTGCCTGATGCCGCTGGCAAATGCCGCTGCCGCCGTCCCTACCACCTGCCGCCTTGCGCTGCCGTTGCCGCCGCCTGGGCCTGCCGCTGACGCCTGCTGGTAATGCCGCCTGCCGTCTGCCCTACCAAGCCGCTGCCTTCGAGCCAGTTGCCTGCCTGGCTGATGCTGCTGCTAATGCTGCCTGCTGCTGTTGGCTGCCTATCCGCTGCCGCCTGCTGCCACCTACTGCCGCCGCTGCCGCCATCGCCTGCCGCTGCCGCCGCTGCCGCTAACGCCGCCTGCTGCCGCCTGCCAATGCCTGCTGCCTACCGCCGCTCCGCCTGCCGCCACCGCCTGCCGCCGCCGCTGCCGCCAACGCCGCCTGCCTGCCGATGACGCCGCTGCCAACGCCGCTCCGGGCCGCCGCCTGGACGCCGCCTACCAACGCCGCTGCCGCCACCACCGCTCGCCGGGCCTGCCGGGCCTGCCACCGGCCTGCCGCCTGCCGCTGGCCGCTGCCGCTGCCGGCCGCCGCTGCCGGCCGCCTACCGCCGCCTGCCTGGCCGCCTACCGCCTGCCTGCTGCCTGGCTGCCTGAGCTGCCTACCAAGCCACCGCCTGCCGCTACCATCCACCACCGCCACCTAGCCGGCCTGCCGTAGCCGCCGCCGTTCCCACCGGCCGCCGCTGCCTGCCATCCGCCGCCGCCTGGGCCGTTGCCTACCGCCTGCCTGCTGCCGCCGCCGCCGCCACTACCGGCGCTTCGCTGCCACCGCCTGCCACCACCGCTGCCGCCTGCCGCTGCCGCCGCCGCCGCCGCCGCCGCCACCGGCCGCTGCCACCTACCACCACCGCCTACCTGGGGCCGCCTGCCGTAGCCGCCGCCAAGCTTGCCACCGCCGCCTGCCGCTGCCGCTGCTACCGCCGCCAGCCGCTGCCTACCTGCCTGCCGCCGCCGCCGCCTGCCTGCCTGCCTACCGGTGCCGGCCGCCACCGCCGCCGCCTGCCACCGCCGCCGCCGCCGCCGCCTGCCGCCTGCCTGCCACCGCCGTCCGCCTGCCGCCACCACCTGCCACCGGCCGCTGCCGGCCGCCTGCCGCCTGCCTGCCGCCGCCTGCTGCCACCGCCGCCTGCTGGCCGCCACCGCCTGCCGCCTGCCGCCGCTGCCGCCAAGCCACCACCTACCGCCGCCGCCAGGGCCGCCTGCTGCCTACCGCCGCCGCCGCCTGGCTGCCACCGTCCGCCGCCGCCTGCCACCACCACCGCCGCCACTGGCTTGTCCACCGCCGCCGCCTGCCGCCGCCTGCCACCGCCGCCGCCGCCGCCTGCCACCTACCGCCGCCAGCCGCCGCCGCCTGCCATCCGCCTACCGCCTGCCACTGCCACCGCCTACCGCTGCCTGCCTACCGCCGCCGCTGCCGCCGCCGCTGCCTACCGCCTGCCGCCTGCCGCCTGCCGCTGCCACCTACCTGCCGCCGCCGCCGCCTGCCGCCGCCGCTGCCACCTACCACCGCCGCTGCCACCGCCTGCCACCTGCTGCTACTGGCCGCCGCCGCCAAAGGCCGCTGCCGCCACTACCTACCTACTGCTGCCACCGCTGCCGCCTGCTTTCGGCCAACGTTGCTGCTACATGGCTGCTAAGCCAACCACCGCTTTGCAGTTGGGCTTCTTGTTTTCGTTAAGCTAGTTTCCGCTCTACGTTATAGGCAGGACAGAGAAGGGAAAGAGTAAAGAAAAGAGGATAAGAGGAGGAATAAGAGATGAATAAACAAAGAATAAGAGAAAGGGAGAGAGATAAAGACAACTTTACAGGGAGAATAATAAAAGTTGCGAGGGTAGTTACTGTGGTAGTAAACGAAGCTTTATGGGAGTGGGTGAGGGAGTGGGTGAGGGAGTGGGTGAGGGAGTGGGTGAGGGAGTGGGTGAGGGAGGGGGTGGGGGAGGGAGGGGTGAGGGAGGGGTGAGGGAGGGTGGGGAGGGAGGGTGGGCAGGAGGGAGGGAGGGCAGGGGTGGAGGGAGGTGGGCAGGGGAGGTGAGGGAGGAGGGAGTGGGGTGAGGGAGGGGGTGGGAGGGAGGTGAGGGAGGGGGTGAGGGAGGGGCAGAGGGGAGGGGTGAGGGAGTGGGTGAGGAGGTGGAGGGAGGAGGGTGGGAGGAGTGGGGTGGGGAGGGGGAGGGGGTGAGGGAGTGGGGTGAGGGGAGGTAAGGGGTGAGGGCAAGGGAGGAGGAGGGAGGGGGTGAGGGAGTGGGTGAGGAGTGGGGGTGAGGGGAGGGGGTGGGAGGGAGGGGTGAGGGAGGGGGTGAGGGGAGTGGGTGAGGGAGTGGGTGAGGGAGTGGGGTGGGAGGGAGTGGGGTGAGGGGAGGGGAGGGAGGGGGGTGGAGGAGGGTGAGGGGAGTGGGGTGAGGGAGGTGAGGGGAGGTGAGGGGAAGGTGAGGAGGGTGAGGAGGGGGCAGAGGGGAGTGGTGAGGAGGGGTGAGGGGGAGGTGAGGAGTGGGGGTGGAGGGAGGGGGTGAGGAGGAGGGAGGGGTGAGGAGTGGGTGAGGGAGGGGTGAGGAGGGGTGGAGGGGAGTGGTGGAGGGAGTGGCTTGAGGGAGGGGGTGAGGGAGGCATGGAGGGAGGGGGTGAGGGAGGAGGTGGAGGGAGGTGGGAGGGGAGAGGGTGAGGGAGTGGCTTGAGGGAGGGGGTGAGGGAGGGGTGAGGAGTCAAGGAGGGAGGGGGTGAGGGAGGGGGTGAGGAGGTGAGGGAGCAGGTGAGGGAGTGGGTGAGGGGAGTGGGGTGAGGGAGTGGAAGGAGGGAGGGGGTGAGGGGAGGGGGTGAGGGAGTGGTGGAGGGAGGGGGTGAGGGAGGGGTGAGGGGAGGGCAGAGGGAGGCAGGAGGGGAGTGGGCTTGAGGGAGGGGGTGAGGAGGTGAGGGGAGGGGGTGGGAGGGGAGGAGGCAGGAGGGCAAGGGAGGGAGGCAGGAGGTGAGGGAGGGGGTGGAGGGAGGTGGGAGGGAGGCGGTGAGGGAGGGCAAGAGGGAGGTGAGGAGGGGTCAAGGGAGTACAAGAAGGGAAGTGGGTGGGAGGGAGTGGTGAGGGGAGGGGTGAGGAGGGGTCAGGGAGTGGGGGTGAGGAGGGGGTGGAGGGGGAGATGGGGTGAGGGAGTAAGGGAGGAGGGAGGGGGTGAGGGGAGGAAGAGGAGGGGGTGAGGGAGGGGGTGAGGGAGGGGTGAGGGAGTGGGGGTGAGGGAGGGGGTGAGGGGAGGGGGTGAGGGCGAGGGGAGGGGTGAGGGAGGGGGTGAGGAAGTGGGGTGAGGGAGGGGGTGAGGGAGTGGGTGAGTGGGAGGTGAGGGAGGGGTGAGGGGAGTGGGTGAGGGGAGGGTGGAGAGGGAGGGGTGAGGAGGGGGGTGGGAGGGAGGTGGGTAGGAGCAGGTGGAGGGAGGGGGTGGAGGGAGGGGTGAGGGAGGAGTGAGGAGGGGTGAGGAGTGGGTGAGGGGGAGTGGGTGGGAGGGAGCAAGAGGGAGGGGGTGAGGGAGGGGTGAGGAGTGGGTGAGGGAGTGGGGTGAGGGAGGGGGTGAGGGGAGGTGAGGAGTGGGTCAAGAGGGAGGGGGTGAGGGGAGGGGGTGAGGAGGTGGGAGGGGAGGGAGGTGATGGAGGGGGTGAGGGGAGTGGGTGAGGGGAGTGGGGGTGAGGGGGAGGGGGCAGAGGGAGTGGGTGAGGAGGGTGAGGGAGGGGGTGAGGGGAGGGGTGAGGGGAGTGGGTGAGGGGAGTGGGTGAGGAGGGGGTGGAGGGGAGGGAGGAGGGGAGTGGGGAGTGAGGGGAGGGGTGAGGAGTGGAGGAGCAAGGTGGAGGGAGGGGTGAGGAGGGGTGAGGGAGTGGGTGAGGAGTGTGAAGAGGGAGGGGGTCAGGAGGGGTGAGGGAGTGGCGGAGGGGAGGGCAAGGAGGGAGGGGGTGAGGGAGGGGGTGGAGGAGGTGGAGGAGGCAAGAGGGGAGGAGGGAGGGGAGGGAGGGAGGTGGGAGTGGGGAGGGGAGGGAGGGGGTGAGGGGAGCGGGGGTGAGGAGTGGGTGAGGGGAGGGGGTGAGGGAGGGTGAGGGAGGGGTGGGGGAGGGAGGGGCAAGGAGGAGGCAAGGAGGGAGGGGGTGAGTGGGAGGGGTGAGGGAGGCAGAGGAGGTGAGGAGGGGGTGAGGGAGGTGGTGAGGGAGTGGGTGAGGGAGTGAGGCAGGGAGTGGGTGAGGGAGTGAGGAGGGGAGGGAGGGTGGGGAGGGAGGGGGTGAGGGAGGGGTCAGGGAGGGGAGGAGGAGGGAGTGGGTGAGGAGGGGCAGGTGGGAGGGGTGAGGGGAGTGGGTGGAGGGAGGGGGTGAGGAGGGGTGGGGAGGGAGTGGGGTGGAGGGGAGTGGGTGAGGGAGGGGTGAGGGGAGGGGTGAGGGGAGGTGAGGGGAGTGGGTGGGAGGGAGGGGTGGGAGGAGGGGGAGGGGCAAAGAGGGAGGGGGTGAGGAGGGGGTGAGGGAGGGGGTGAGGGAGTGGGTGAGGGAGTGGGTGAGGGAGGGGGTGAGGGAGGTGGTGAGGGGAGGGAGTGAGGGAGTGGGGTGAGGGAGGGAGTGAGGGAGTGGGTGAGGGAGGGGGGTGAGGGAGTGGGTGAGGGAGTGGATGAGGGAGTGGGTGAGGGAGTGGGTGAGGGAGTGGGTGAGAGAGTGGGTGAGGGAGTGGGTGAGGGAGTTGGTGAGGGAGTGGGTGAGGGAGTGGGTGAGGGAGTGGGTGAGGGAGTGGGTGAGGGAGTGGGTGAGGGAGTGGGTGAGGGAGTGGGTGAGGGAGTGGGTGAGGGAGTGGGTGAGGGAGTGAGTGAGGGAGTGGGTGAGGGAGTGGGTGAGGGAGTGGGTGAGGGAGTGGGTGAGGGAGTGGGTGAGGGAGTGGGTGAGGGAGTGGGTGAGGGAGTGGGTGAGGGAGTGGGTGAGGGAGTGGGTGAGGGAGTGGGTGAGGGAGTGGGTGAGGGAGTGGGTGAGGGAGTGGGTGAGGGAGTGGGTGAGGGAGTGGGTGAGGGAGTGGGTGAGGGAGTGGGTGAGGGAGTGGGTGAGGGAGTGGGTGAGGGAGTGGGTGAGGGAGTGGGTGAGGGAGTGGGTGAGGGAGTGGGGGTGAGGGAGGGGGTGAGGGAGGGGGTGAGGGAGGGGGTGAGGGAGGGGGTGAGGGAGGGGGTGAGGGAGGGGGTGAGGGAGGGGGTGAGGGAGGGGGTGAGGGAGTGGGTGAGGGAGGGAGTGAGGGAGTGGGTGAGGGAGGGGGTGAGGGAGGGGGTGAGGGAGTGGGTGAGGGAGGGGGTGAGGGAGGGGGTGAGGGAGGGGGTGAGGGAGCTGACTCTAAATATAACCTCCTCAGCTTTACTTTTAAAAAATCGAGGGAGACTGAAAAGAAAAACAAGGGAGACGAACCTAAAGACGAAGGCTTAGAGGGAGAGAAAATTATTAATATTATATGTTGAAGACACTACAGGCCTTCAACATAATAATAATAATAATAATAATAATAATAATAATAATAATAATAATAATAATAATAATAATAATAATAATCTGAAGAACAAGAAGATGAAGAAAAAGAAGAATAAGGATAAGAATAAGAATGGAAAGTTTAGAGGGTCACAGAAAGATGTGTATCCCTCTCAGGGTATATACGCAGAAAGATGTGCATCCCTCTCAGGGTATATACGCAGAAAGATGTGCATCCCTCTCAGGGTATATACGCAGAAAGATGTGCATCCCTCTCAGGGTATATACGCAGAAAGATGTGTATCCCTCTCAGGGTATATACGCAGAAAGATGTGTATCCCTCTCAGGGTATATACGCAGAAAGATGTGTATCCCTCTCAGGGTATATACGCAGAAAGATGTGTATCCCTCTCAGGGTATATACGCAGAAAGATGTGTATCCCTCTCAGGGTATATACGCAGAAAGATGTGTATCCCTCTCAGGGTATATACGCAGAAAGTTTACTTAAATCCTTATTTTAGGTAATAGTACATTCCTGTCTGTTGGTGAACAGTCGACATGAAGCCTTGACGACCTACTTGTAGCCGACAGGCTTTAAAAAACCAGATCGAGCCTAACACAGTCACTGTTAGCCTTGCTAAAAACGATTCGCTCACAGTAGGACTTGAAGAAATACTCGCTAAAACTCCAGTGTGATCGAAACATCTCATAAAGAACGTATTCTTCCTTCCAAGGGCCATCGACGTTACTACGTTTCGGCTTCCAAAATTTGCTGTAATTTTTTTCCTGGAAGACAGATTTTTTTTTCCCGACTTTGAGTTCCTGAGTAAATTACCCAGGAGCAATTTAGTGTTGTTGACACTAAAATGAACTATTTTTGACGCTCTTAACACACGAACTCCAGACTGTTACCATTTCGACAGTTTAAGAGAAGAAACAGCGATAGCCACGAGCTACTTGCTCCATCATGTGAGAGAGAGAGAGAGAGAGAGAGAGAGAGAGAGAGAGAGAGAGAGAGAGAGAGAGAGAGAGACAGAGAGAGACAAAGAGAGACAGAGAGAGAGAGAGAGAGAGAAGGATGGAGTGAGAGAATGGAGAGACAGGACTTGGAGGAAGACAGGCAAAAAGGGATAGAAGGAAGCAAGAAAGAAGAAAGCGTATGATGAAGGAAGACAAAAAAAAATAGAAGAGGGACTAAGAAGATGGAAGAAGTGAGGGAAAGAGACAGAAATAGGGAAAGAGAGAGAAAGCGAGGCAGGTAAGGGAAATAGGGACAAAGGAGATCTCTCTCTCTCTCACACACACGGATCATCCTCCCAGCCTCCGTAATTTCACGTGATTACACTATACAAGTCTTATATGAAGCCCTGCTGTCCACAGCTTCCTCTTCAGGGGGAAGGGGGAGGGGTTGAAACCAGTTATGGAGGGTTAATACCAGGGGACGGGAGGGAATGAATGGGGTTATAGACATGAAGAGACGTGGGAAGTGACAGTGGTTTGGCTTCGTGTTAGTCGAAGTGGTTAGAGAAGACCTCGAAACCTGAAAGACCAGGGGATAATGTCAGACCTGGAGACCAGAAAGACCCGGGATAACGTCAGACTTGGAGATCAGAAAGACCTCTGGATAATGCAGACCTGGGGACCTGAAAGCGAGCCTGCAGACCCAAGGTCCATTAATAGGGATGCCTTGATGCAGGGCTCTTGATTCAGAGAACTCCTGCTCATCTGTATTCGACTGAATAAGATACTTAAAGATACTTAACTACTGCACACAGTATATTACTTATCAACCTGTCGATACTGTTTATCATATTTCCCACCTACAACCTTACCCAAACACCCACCTCAGCACCTAGAAGCAACGGTGCACACTGAGTGGGGAGAACAATGTTATCTTCAAGATTTACAGGTGGATACAGCACACAAATATAGATGAATAAAATTTCGCCTTAAGAATCGTGGTTGGATACAGTATCGTGTGGATACAATGCTGGGTTATGGATGAATACAACATAGTCTTGTGAGGGGTCACTGCACATGTTGGCTGACAGCAACATTATTTAAGTCAACTCAGAAAGAAAGTCACGCAACGCCATCTTCATCTTATCAATGCAGTGCAAGGGGCAGTGCGGGCTCAGTCCTCCTGTTGCGAAGTGCAAAGCATGCACAAGACCTGGGAGAATCGAAAGGAAGGAGAGACAAGCCTAGGAGAAAAAGAAGCAAGAACAGGCAAGCCTAGGAGAAAAAGAAGCAAGAACAAGCAAGGCTAGGAGAAAATGAAGCAAGAACAGGCAAACCTAGAAGAACAAAAAGCAAGAACAGGCAAGCCTAGAAGAACAAGAAGCAAGAACAGGCAAGCCTAGGAGAATAAGAAGTAAGAATGAAGCAGAAACCAGGAAGACGCGGTAATGCCGGTGCAAACACAGTTACCAACTCAGACCTTCCTTACACGAACTTCCACCAACTTGTACTACTTAACAGTCAATGAAATTCCAAATCTTGGCCTGTAAGGAGGTCGTTAGTTTATCACAGGGCGCCGACAATATTACTTTATTGAGTTATGTTTTCCGAACCATCTCTCCAGACTACTTCAAACACTCTACCTGCTTAAGAAGCGCTCTCTCTCCCTCCCTCCCTCTCTCTCTCTCTCTCTCTCTCTCTCTCTCTCTCTCTCTCTCTCTCTCTCTCTCTCCCTCCTCTCTCTCTCTCTCTCTGGAGTGGTGGTTAACAGGTTACATGCAGCTTTAATGGCTCTCGTGTACTCGATAAACTTTAAGCCCCATTAACCATTTAGTGAGCTTGCAATTAAAGAAACACTTTAATGATCACATTCGGTCTCAGAATGTCCTTTCACGAAGTTCAATAACGCGATATTCTTGTATATATATATATATATATATATATATATATATATATATATATATATATATATATATATATATATATATATATATACATGTTTTTTAGGTACACCTAATAATAGTCGATTCTTTAATTTCTTTCTGTATATATGCATAGATCAGTTTTTTACAAACTTGGCAGATTTGGAAGTGTTATAACATCAAACAAATTTAAACTCACTAAAAATTGAAATATTCCCTCAAGTTTATCCATTATAAATTTTTCTTTCGTTGATTTTTTTTGCATAATTGATATGAGCTTTGGAAATTTAATAGAGATACGACGCAAGTGTATGTTTCCCAGGTGTGTATACACAGAAGTGTGTATACACAGAAGTGTGTATCTTTCAGTGTATATATACAGAGAGGTTTGTATCTCATAAAGAATATACAAAGAGATTTATCTTTCAGGGTATATAAACAGATGGGTGTTGGGTGTATATCTCAGTGTGTGTATGTATCTCAGAGTATCTCTAAATGTATATATGTAATATCTCACACTGTATGTATCTCTTAGTGTGTGTGTGTGTGTTTCTCAGTGTATGTATTTCTTAGTGTGTGTACGTATCTCAGTGTATTTATCTCTTAATGTATGTATCTCTCAGCATATGTATCTCTCAGTGTATGTATCTCTCAGTGTATGTATCTCTCAATGTGTGTACGTATCTCAGTGTACGTATTTCTCAGTGTATGTATATCTCAATGTATGTATATTTCAGTGTATATATCTCACAATGTATGCTGAAAGCTGAACAACACAAATCACAGTTCCTTGACTGGAACAATTCACAACAAAACCTCATGACGACGCTTGGGTCCATCCTGGAACATTGTCAACCCGCACTTAGAAGCCTCATGACGACGCTTGGGTCCATCCTGGAACATTGTCAACCCGCACTTAGAAGCCTCATGACGACGCTTGGGTCCATCCTGGAACACTGTCAACCCGCACTTAGAAGCCTGATGACGACGCTTGGGTCCATCCTGGAACATTGTCAACCCGCACTTAGAAGCCTCATGACGACGCTTGGGTCCATCCTGGAACATTGTCAACCCCGCACTTAGAATCCTCATGACGACGCTTGTGTCCCTCCTGGAACATTGTAAACCCGCACTTAGAAGCCTCATGACGACGCTTGGGTCCATCCTGGAACACTGTCAACCCGCACTTAGAAGCCTCATGACGACGCTTGGGTCCATCCTGGAACATTGTCAACCCGCACTTAGAAGCCTCATGACGACGCTTGGGTCCATCCTGGAACACTGTCAACCCGCACTTAGAAGCCTGATGACGACGCTTGGGTCCATCCTGGAACATTGTCAACCCGCACTTAGAAGCCTCATGACGACGCTTGGGTCCATCCTGGAACATTGTCAACCCGCACTTAGAAGCCTCATGACGACGCTTGGGTCCATCCTGGAACACTGTCAACCCGCACTTAGAAGCCTCATGACGACGCTTGGGTCCATCCTGGAACACTGTCAACCCGCACTTAGAAGCCTCATGACGACGCTTGGGTCCCATCCTGGAACATTGTCAACCCGCACTTAGAAGCCTCATGACGACGCTTGGGTCCATCCTGGAACACTGTCAACCCGCACTTAGAAGCCTCATGACGACGCTTGGGTCCATCCTGGAACACTGTCAACCCGCACTTAGAAGCCTCATGACGACGCTTGGGGTCCATCCTGGAACACTGTCAACCCGCACTTAGAAGCCTCATGACGACGCTTGGGTCCATCCTGGAACATTGTCAACCCGCACTTAGAAGCCTGATGACGACGCTTGGGTCCATCCTGGAACACTGTCAACCCGCACTTAGAAGCCTCATGACGACGCTTGGGTCCATCCTGGAACACTGTCAACCCGCACTTAGAAGCCTCATGACGACGCTTGGGTCCATCCTGGAACATTGTCAACCCGCACTTAGAAGCCTCATGACGACGCTTGGGTCCATCCTGGAACACTGTCAACCCGCACTTAGAAGCCTCATGACGACGCTTGGGTCCATCCTGGAACACTGTCAACCCGCACTTAGAAGCCTCATGACGACGCTTGGGTCCATCCTGGAACACTGTCAACCCGCACTTAGAAGCCTCATGACGACGCTTGGGTCCATCCTGGAACACTGTCAACCCGCACTTAAAAGCCTCATGACGACGCTTGGGTCCATCCTGGAACATTGTCAACCCGCACTTAGAAGCCTCATGACGACGCTTGGGTCCATCCTGGAACACTGTCAACCCGCACTTAGAAGCCTCATGACGACGCTTGGGTCCATCCTGGAACACTGTCAACCCCGCACTTAGAAGCCTGATGACGACGCTTGGGTCCATCCTGGAACACTGTCAACCCGCACTTAGAAGCCTCATGACGACGCTTGGGTCCATCCTGGAAAACTGTCAACCCGCACTTAGAAGCCTCATGACGACGCTTGGGTTCATCCTGGAACACTGTCAACCCGCACTTAGAAGCCTGATGACGACGCTTGGGTCCATCCTGGAACACTGTCAACCCGCACTTAGAAGCCTCATGACGACGCTTGGGTCCATCCTGGAACACTGTCAACCCGCACTTAGAAGCCTCATGACGACGCTTGGGTCCATCCTGGAACACTGTCAACCCGCACTTAGAAGCCTCATGACGACGCTTGGGTCCATCCTGGAACACTGTCAAGTCGCAACTAAGCGAGGGGTCGAAAAGGAATTAAAGTATCCTTGACTGGTGGCGGACAAGTTACATACAAATTCAAGGACCCTCATATAGTCGATAGAATTTAAACCTAATAAGCAAACCATCCAGAATATTGACCTGTATAATTTTATATTATAGACTAAGCATCCACCTAGGGCCAAAATGCATCCTCCTCCCATTCTCAGGCACTGGAGTCACTACCACACACACACTGAGAGACAAGACTGTATCTCTCAATCAAAAAGATATAATTGGACCAGCTCGGATTTTTCACCAATTTTTTTTGTCACCTAATTGTGTTTGCATAATTGTGTTTGCTGGGATTGAGTCCTAGCTCTTGGGCTCTTTGAAATTTGCCCATACATGTTTCTGTTACAACTGTATGTTGGTGAAGTTGTGTAGTGAAGAAGACAAGCGTCCCTGACCCCTCACAAGCGTCCCTGACCCCCTCACAAGCATGCCTGACCCCTCACAAGCGTCCCTGACCCCCTCACAAGCGTCCCTGACCCCTCACAAGCGTCCCTGACCCCCTCACAAGCGTCCCTGACCCCTCACAAGCGTCCCTGACCCCTCACAAGGTCCCTGACCCCTCACAAGGTCCCTGACCCCTCCCAAGCGTCCCTGACCCCCTCACAAGCGTATCACAAGGTCCCTGACCCCTCACAAGCGTCCCTGACCCCTCACAAGGTCCCTGACCCCTCACAAGCGTCCCTGACCCCTCACAAGCGTCCCTGACCCCTCACAAGCGTCCCTGACCCCTCACAAGGTCCCTGACCCCTCACAAGCGTCCCTGACCCCTCACAAGCGTCCCTGACCCCTCACAAGGTCCCTGACCCCTCACAAGCGTCCCTGACCCCTCACAAGGTCCCTGACCCCTCACAAGCGTCCCTGACCCCTCACAAGCGTCCCTGACCCCTCACAAGGTCCCTGACCCCTCACAAGTCCCGTCCCTGACCCCTCACACGGTCCCTGACCCCTCACAAGCGTCCCTGACCCCTCACAAGCGTCCCCTGACCCCTCACAAGGTCCCTGACCCCTCACAAGCGTCCCTGACCCCTCACAAGATCCCTGACCCCTCACAAGGTCCCTGACCCCTCACAAGCGTCCCTGACCCCTCACAAGGTCCCTGACCCCTCACAAGCGTCCCTGACCCCTCACAAGCGTCCCTGACCCCTCACAAGCGTCCCTGACCCCTCACAAGCGTCCCTGACCCCTCACAAGCGTCCCTGACTCCTCACAAGCGTCCCTGACGCCTCACAAGCGTCCCTGACCCCTCACAAGTGTCCCTGACCCCTCACAAGCATGCCTGACCCCTCACAAGCGTCCCTGACCCCCTCACAAGCGTCCCTGACCCCTCACAAGCGTCCCTGACCCCCTCACAAGCGTCCCTGACCCCTCACAAGCGTCCTTGACCCCCTCACTGTATCCCTGATCCGTCATAAGTGTGCCTGATACCTTACAAGCGTCCCTGACCCCTCACAAGGTCCCTGACCCCCTCACTGTATCCCTGATCCATCATAAGTGTGCCTGATACCTCACAAGCGTCCCTGACCCCTCACAAGGTCCTTGACCCACTCACTGTATCCCTGATCCATCATAAGTGTGCCTGATACCTCACAAGCGTCCCTGACCCCTCACAAGGTCCTTGACCCCCTCACTGTATCCCTGATCCATCATAAGTGTGCCTGATACCTCACAAGCGTCCCTGACCCCTCACAAGGTCCTTGACCCCCTCACTGTATCCCTGATCCAATCATAAGTGTGCCTGATACCTCACAAGCGTCCCTGACCCCTCACAAGGTCCTTGACCCCCTCACTGTATCCCTGATCCATCATACAAGCGTGTGCCTGATACCTCACAAGCGTCCCTGACCCCTCACAAGGTCCTTGACCCCCTCACTGTATCCCTGATCCATCATAAGTGTGCCTGATACCTCACAAGCGTCCCTGACCCCTCACAAGGTCCTTGACCCCCTCACTGTATCCCTGATCCATCATAAGTGTGCCTGATACCTCACAAGCGTCCCTGACCCCTCACAAGGTCCTTGACCCCCTCACTGTATCCCTGATCCATCATAAGTGTGCCTGATACCTCACAAGCGTCCCTGACCCCTCACAAGGTCCTTGACCCCCTCACTGTATCCCTGATCCATCATAAGTGTGCCTGATACCTCACAAGCGTCCCTGACCCCTCACAAGGTCCTTGACCCCCTCACTGTATCCCTGATCCATCATAAGTGTGCCTGATACCTCACAAGCGTCCCTGACCCCTCACAAGGTCCTTGACCCCCTCACTGTATCCCTGATCCATCATAAGTGTGCCTGATACCTCACAAGCGTCCCTGACCCCTCACAAGGTCCTTGACCCCCTCACTGTATCCCTGATCCATCATAAGTGTGCCTGATACCTCACAAGCGTCCCTGACCCCTCACAAGGTCCTTGACCCCCTCACTGTATCCCTGATCCATCATAAGTGTGCCTGATACCTCACAAGCGTCCCTGACCCCTCACAAGGTCCTTGACCCCCTCACTGTATCCCTGATCCATCATAAGTGTGCCTGATACCTCACAAGCGTCCCTGACCCCTCACAAGGTCCTTGACCCCCTCACTGTATCCCTGATCCATCATAAGTGTGCCTGATACCTCACAAGCGTCCCTGACCCCTCACAAGGTCCTTGACCCCCTCACTGTATCCCTGATCCATCATAAGTGTGCCTGATACCTCACAAGCGTCCCTGACCCCTCACAAGGTCCTTGACCCCCTCACTGTATCCCTGATCCATCATAAGTGTGCCTGATACCTCACAAGCGTCCCTGACCCCTCACAAGGTCCTTGACCCCCTCACTGTATCCCTGATCCATCATAAGTGTGCCTGATACCTCACAAGCGTCCCTGACCCCTCACAAGGTCCTTGACCCCCTCACTGTATCCCTGATCCATCATAAGTGTGCCTGATACCTCACAAGCGTCCCTGACCCCTCACAAGGTCCTTGACCCCCTCACTGTATCCCTGATCCATCATAAGTGTGCCTGATACCTCACAAGCGTCCCTGACCCCTCACAAGGTCCTTGACCCCCTCACTGTATCCCTGATCCATCATAAGTGTGCCTGATACCTCACAAGCGTCCCTGACCCCTCACAAGGTCCTTGACCCCCTCACTGTATCCCTGATCCATCATAAGTGTGCCTGATACCTCACAAGCGTCCCTGACCCCTCACAAGGTCCTTGACCCCCTCACTGTATCCCTGATCCATCATAAGTGTGCCTGATACCTCACAAGCGTCCCTGACCCCTCACAAGGTCCTTGACCCCCTCACTGTATCCCTGATCCATCATAAGTGTGCCTGATACCTCACAAGCGTCCCTGACCCCTCACAAGGTCCTTGACCCCCTCACTGTATCCCTGATCCATCATAAGTGTGCCTGATACCTCACAAGCGTCCCTGACCCCTCACAAGGTCCTTGACCCCCCTCACTGTATCCCTGATCCATCATAAGTGTGCCTGATACCTCACAAGCGTCCCTGACCCCTCACAAGGTCCTTGACCCCCTCACTGTATCCCTGATCAATCATAAGTGTGCCTGATACCTCACAAGCGTCCCTGACCCCTCACAAGGTCCTTGACCCCCTCACTGTATCCCTGATCCATCATAAGTGTGCCTGATACCTCACAAGCGTCCCTGACCCCTCACAAGGTCCTTGACCCCCTCACTGTATCCCTGATCCATCATAAGTGTGCCTGATACCTCACAAGCGTCCCTGACCCCTCACAAGGTCCTTGACCCCCTCACTGTATCCCTGATCCATCATAAGTGTGCCTGATACCTCACAAGCGTCCCTGACCCCTCACAAGGTCCTTGACCCCCTCACTGTATCCCTGATCCATCATAAGTGTGCCTGATACCTCACAAGCGTCCCTGACCCCTCACAAGGTCCTTGACCCCCTCACTGTATCCCTGATCCATCATAAGTGTGCCTGATACCTCACAAGCGTCCCTGACCCCTCACAAGGTCCTTGACCCCCTCACTGTATCCCTGATCCATCATAAGTGTGCCTGATACCTCACAAGCGTCCCTGACTCCTCACAAGGTCCTTGACCCCCTCACTGTATCCCTGATCCATCATACGTGTGCCTGATACCTCACAAGCGTCCCTGACCCCTCACAAGGTCCTTGACCCCCTCACTGTATCCCTGATCCATCATACGTGTGCCTGATACCTCACAAGCGTCCCTGACCCCTCACAAGGTCCTTGACCCCCTCACTGTATCCCTGATCCATCATAAGTGTGCCTGATACCTCACAAGCGTCCCTGACCCCTCACAAGGTCCTTGACCCCCTCACTGTATCCCTGATCCATCATAAGTGTGCCTGATACCTCACAAGCGTCCCTGACTCCTCACAAGGTCCTTGACCCCCTCACTGTATCCCTGATCCATCATACGTGTGCCTGATACCTCACAAGTGTCCCTGACCCCTCACAAGGTCCTTGACCCCCTCACTGTATCCCTGATCAATCATAAGTGTGCCTGATACCTCACAAGCGTCCCTGACCCCTCACAAGGTCCTTGACCCCCTCACTGTATCCCTGATCCATCATAAGTGTGCCTGATACCTCACAAGCGTCCCTGACTCCTCACAAGGTCCTTGACCCCCTCACTGTATCCCTGATCCATCATACGTGTGCCTGATACCTCACAAGCGTCCCTGACCCCTCACAAGGTCCTTGACCCCCTCACTGTATCCCTGATCCATCATAAGTGTGCCTGATACCTCACAAGCGTCCCTGACTCCTCACAAGGTCCTTGACCCCCTCACTGTATCCCTGATCCATCATAAGTGTGCCTGATACCTCACAAGCGTCCCTGATTCCCTCACTGTCTTTGACAGCTCACTGTGATCAATATATCACAGGGGAACCATTCCATCGAAAAATAAAATAAAAGATCAAAATATCTGTTTTCCCCTCATTAGGCCTGGTCTCAGACCAAGCCGCGGGGGCGTTGACCCCCTAAACACTCTACAGGCAAACTCCAGGTAAATTCCCCACCTTGTACTACAAACGACATCTGATTAAAACAACCAGAAAAGAAGCCTGAGTCTAGTTTCCTGTTCTAAATGTTGTCTTACGTGGGATTAAAAACTCTCGACGTTCGGATGAACTCATCAAGTCTTTGATGGGCGAAACGTCTTCTCAGTTAAATGCATATTGGATACTGTATCTTATTCACATACGAAGGTAGGCTCCTGGATGGTACTGACACAACAACAGAGAAGTCTGAGGATGTGAATGCATCAGAAAAGAAACGATTTCCCCAGGCACTGAGAAGTGGATCCCCTAGCTCCTGCTGGCGAGGCAGAAGAGGTATCGGGTCTTAACTGTATCACTGAGAGGTGGACCAGAACTAGTGCTGGCGAGGCAGAAGAGGTATCGGGTCTTAACTGTATCACTGAGAGGTGGACCAGAACTCCTGCTGGCGAGGCAGAAGAGGTATCGGGTCTTAACTGTATCACTGACAGGTGGACCAGAACTCCTGCTGGCGAGGCAGAAGAGGTATCGGGTCTTAACTGTATCACTGAGAGGTGGACCAGAACTCCTGCTGGCGAGGCAGAAGAGGTATCGTGTCTTAACTGCATCACTGAGAGGTGGACCAGAGCTCCTGCTGGCGAGGCAGAAGAGGTATCGTGTCTTAAGTGTATCACTGAGAGGTGGACCAGAGCTCCTGCTGGCGAGGCAGAAGAGGTATCGTGTCTTAACTGTATCACTGAGAGGTGGACCAGAGCTCCTGCTGGTGAGGCAGAAGAGGTATCGGGTCTTAACTGTATTACTGAGAGTTGGACCAGAGCTCCTGCTGGCGAGGCAGAAGAGGTATCGTGTCTTAACTGTATCACTGAGAGGTGGACCTGTTGAGTTGAGAAATGGCATTACCAGCTAAGTTTAAAGAGTTTTTACTTAACTTAAAGACAACTCATCGCCTGCACAGCCGCCCCTGCAGACGAGGTCTAGAAGCTGTCGAAACCATCTCACAACGGGCTGTCAAGAATTATAATTTGTGAGAGTATAAATTACCCCTAGGGGGTGTTATGTCAGCATATTTCATTCACTGATGGCTGACAAAATACATACTTGTTTGGACTCAAAAGTCCACACCTTACTGCCGACTATAGGCTGATTACAAACTCCTTGCGACTCAAGAACTGCGCAGTCCCCCGTACCACAAGAAATTCGTAACATACCTTGCTCTTGTAACGTGAGCTATGGTGTTCTTTACACCTTCGACAGGTATCGGTGACTTGATAGAAGCTGAAGTGTCCTTGGATGTCCACGTCTTCCATTGTCTAGGAAACGCACACTGGTACACTATGTTCCACAAGATTTGTCTTTATTGTTCACAATCTTATCACAAGAGAAGCTGATCACACTTCTCTCAAGTGTTTATTGTGTTTTGTGAGACACTTTGTTCACACTAACGCACAGATCGTTGTTCTTTGTTGGTTATCCTGGCGTCAGTGTCACTCTCAGTAGAGTCAAAGGTAATCTGAAGACGCCACAGCGCCCCATGCCGTCACTCCCCTAGCACAAAAAAATACTGACCTAGTACTTTTGCTTCCTTGCCACTTCCTCGATTAAGCAAAGCATAGTTTGATTCTTGCTGTCTTAAGCATAGACAACAATGTCCACTGTCTTTACTATGGTAACAAAGTGGGAGCAGGATTTTCCTTAATTGTCCTGCTAAAGTAAGAGATGTACTGTCTCTTATTAAAATACACTCTGCAACACTCTGCAAGGAGCAGCGGTCACTTGACCACGTCGCATACTCGTACGGCATCTGTGATCAATTACTCACTGTAGCAGTAAACAAGACGCTTGCCCCTTCTGAGAGGGCTTGGCCCCTCAGGGCTGAAAGGGGCTGAAGGGGCTGAAGGGGGCTGATACCCCCCTCCTGGAGAAAATTTCTCCACACTGGGGGGCGGCGGAGGTTCGCTGCAGGTGAACTATTCATCACTTAACATTAATTTAATTTTCTCACTCGCCACCACTGCTGCTTGTCTTTTCTGAACAGCTTTAGTCTGTGTGGTTTCTGGAGAATCACTAATTTTGTTTTCAACACTGTGTAATTCTAACGGCACTAATTTATTTATTGTCCGCTTATTCACTACACCTTTGCTTAAAACATCAACTGTCCTGATGATTCCATTTGCATCAGGATATATGGTCACAATTTTTCCAAGTGGCCATTGGGACCTCGGACCATCATTATCAATAATCACTATGTCACCCTGTCTTAAGGACTTATGATTTTCAGGAACACCAGCTCCATAGAAGTGTTCTCTCAATGAGGTGAGATAGTCTTCTCGCCAAATTTTGTCCCAACGTTCAATCACTTTATTAAGGTGTTTGAATTTACGTCTGAGTTGCTCAGGTTCGAAATAAGTAGGATCCTCTATGATTTCGTTATCATTCATAGGAGGAACAGGTTCGAGCCTTCTGCCATGAAGTAAATGAGAAGGACTTAACACTTCTAAATTGTCCAGATCATCGGTAACATAAGTTAGAGGTCTGTTGTTGACTCTATTTTCTATTTCAGTCACAACTGTACGGAATTCTTCTAAGTCGATTCTTTGACGATGAAGAGTCTTCCTTAAACAACGTTTTACAATGCCGATCATTCTTTCATAAAATCCGCCGTGCCATGGAGATTTAGGAGGAATGTATCTCCAACGACAACTGCGTTGATTCAGCATCTGTTGTACTTCTGGTTGATCAAAGATCTTGCTTATATAAGCAGCACCAGCAACAAAGTTCGTTGCATTATCTGAAATTATCAGTCTGGGACATGCCCTTCTGGCTGCAAACCTTCTGAATAATTTGATAAAGGTTTCAGCAGACATGTCAGTGGCTACTTCTAGATGTACTGCTCTAGTTGTAGCACAAGTGAACAAACAGATGTACACCTTGATAGGTACTTTGTCAACTGTTTTGGTTAAAATTATTGGTCCAGTGTAATCTACACCTGTCACCTCAAATGGAGTGACATGACAAACTCTTTCAGAGGGATATGGAGGTGGACCTGGATACTGACATACTCGCATATCGTAGTGACGACAAGTAATACAGTCCTTTATTTGTTTTTTCACACTTTGTCGACCTTGAGGTATCCAGTAGAATTGTCGTATATGACAAAGTGTGTCAGCTACCCCACCATGTAACACGTTACTGTGGGCGTTTTGCACAATCAGTTTTGTTAGCCAATGATTCTTGGGGATCAATATTGGATGTATGGCTTCTTTAGGTAGTGAAGAATTATGAATTCTTCCTCGACATCTTATAATCTTTTCTGAGTCGAGATAAAGTCCTAAAGAATTAATCATAACAGGTTTCTTTGGGGATTTATCTTGTGTTTCTAGAAATTTATATTCTGTAGAGAAAACATCTTTCTGTATTAGTTTCATCCAGTATTTAATGGGTTCAAGACATTCATAATCAGGTTTTATTCCTTTAATGAATTTAAAGACAAGAGCTGTAATTCTTAAGAGTTTACCCAAAGATGAGTAATTAGATCCATCAATGACTCTTTCTGTTGTGTCTGCAGTATTTACACAACTTACTTCTGCTGTGTTCAAGCAGACTGTTTCTTCTGGCATAATGTGAGCTTTTTGCTGAGGCCAGTTATTTTCATTAGAGAGCCAGTTCGGTCCGTGGAGCCATAATTTATTATCCACAAATTTCTTGAGTGGGACACCACGTGACAACATGTCAGCTGGATTCTCTTGGGTAGAGACGTGGAGAAAGAGATAATCTCTCTGCATCTCTTTTATTTCTGCTACTCTGTTCTGTACATAGACCAGCTTACTCTTATTATTTCTTAACCACTGGAGAACTGCTTCATTATCACTCCAGATCACGGTTTTCTCAATAGTGAGATGATCAAGTACTTTGTTGAGATAGACAGCTAATTTTGTACCTACATAGAGTGCTGTCAGTTCCAATCGTGGTACTGTTCTGACCTTCAAGGGTGCTACCCTGGCCTTTGAAGTAATTAGTGTACTTCCTTCAGCATTACTCATGTAAGCTACAGCGCCATAACCTCTGGTTGACGCATCACAGAACACATGTAATGTGTAATTGTTTCCCTCTTGACCTATTTGTCTGGGAAATTTAATTTGATGAAGTTGCTTAAACTCCTTGGATATTTCATCCCATGCTTGACTCATTTCTAGAGGCAAGTTCTCATCCCATCCAATTTTGAGCTTCCATGCATCTTGCATAAGCATTTTACCCTTTATGGTAATTGGTGAGACGAGTCCTAGAGGATAAAAACATTGAGATACCTCTGACAGTAAACTACGTTTAGTGAGTGTACTGCATGATTTATTGTTTATCCTTTTGAGACTCAAAGTATCTTCCTGTGTGTTCCAATTAAGTCCCAGCATATTGTTGCAATCAGGAATTTCAGTTTCAGGGAAATCTTCTTTGATAAGTTCCCTTAATTGCTTTGAATTTGTATTCCACATCCTTAGAGGCATATTTGCTTCTTTCATCTCCTTGTTAGCTTCTCTGTATAAGGATTTCAAATCCTCCTCTTTATTCACAGCACCTTGAAGATTGTCCACATAGAAACTTTTCTTTAAGATTTCTTTGAAGGGACTTTCAGATTTCTTCAAATGTGTATTTAGAGTAGCTTCTAGTAAGAATGGAGAGGATGTTCCACCAAATAATACTGATTTGAAACGATAAGTTTTCACAGGACTTTCAGGATCATGTGGATTTTCAGGCCACAAGAATCGAGTATAATCTCTATCTATTTCTTGTAGTCCTACTCTTAAGAAAGCTTTGGAAATATCAGCCTTGTAGGCATATGGGTTTGTGCGAAATTTCATAAGCACGTCTCCAAGCTTCTCAGTTAGTGAGGGTCCGGTCATCAGACAGTCATTAAGACTTGCTACATCTTTATTTGCACGTGCGCTGCAATTATATACAACACGTAGTGGAGTGGTTTCAGAATCTTTTCTGACTCCGTGGTGCGGGAGATAATGAGCTTCTGCCTTCAACTTATCTTCGACTATTTCCTCAATGAATTTATTGTCCAACTGTTCTTGTATGATATTATCATAGACAGTCAGTAGCTCTGGATTCTTCCTGAGCTCATGTATTTGTGCTTTCATCTGTCCGAAAGCCATGCGATAATTGCTAGGTAGATGTGGTGGATTTAATTTCCATGGTAACCTAACCCAATACTGTCCATCTTTATATTTGACAGTGTCCAAATATTGGTTATAAGTCTGAGACTCTTGTGGGCTTGGTTTATTTACATCAATACCTACCGCATCTAAATCCCACAACTTATCAACTGGTTCATTCATTTCTTCCAGTAATGATAATTTTTGCTGTGGTACATGATCAGCGGTTATTCTCGTAACTAGTACATTTTCCACTGAATCAATATCAGCTTCTTTCCCACTTTGAGAGGATATGGGACCACATATCATGTGGCCTCCTGCTGTTTTCAGCAAGTGAACATCATGTTTACTTACTATATTTTGCACAAAACAGTGATAATAATCACTTCCAATGATTAAATCAATTGGACTAATTGTATCCGTCTGTATGTCAGGACAGGCTAACTTGACCTTAGCTGCTTTCAGTGCTGCAACTGTTTCTTTTAATCCCTGGATCTGCACAGACTTAGGCAAATCATCTACTACCACAGCTTCTACTGTCTTTTTCCTGTTTCCAAGACCAACAGTGATTCTGGCTAGGTCATATGTCTGTTTACCAGAATTGTGGAAAAAACCAGCTATATCTAACTGTATTTTGGCATAGGGTTGTTGATTCAGTTTCTGCAACACTGTTCTTCTTATGAAGGACCTTTGTGAGCCTTGATCAAATAGTGTTAGCACATTGGTTTTGTGTAATTTATTAGATAACTCAACTCGAGCTATCGGGAGAGCAGTTGCTTTAAACTTATCTCTCACATTTAATGCTGTTGCTTGTTGACTTCCTGATTCTGTGGAAGTCTTCTGTTGCTCAGCAAAAGTATTTGGGCATAATGCTGTATGATGCATACCCTTGCATTTAAAACACTTTTTCAGTGAGCATTTTCCTCCCTTGTGTTCACCTAAACACTTGATGCACCTTTTCAGCTGATGAACACGTTGTTTACGTGCCTCCATTGATGTGTATTGAATACAATACTGTGCCCAATGTGTTCCATCACAAAGTACACATTTTGGAGTACGTTTATGTGTGACAGTTTGTTTACTGTCTGTTGTATTCACAGCTTGATAAATGCCTATATGGGATTTCCCATTATGTGGTTTAGTGGGAGTAGGTATACTCTTTTTATACTGAGTTGAAGGTTTGTTATCCACTGGATTTGTAGATTTTTCATCTTGTCTCGTTGCTTGCATGCATGAAACTATTGTTTGTAAACCATTGCTAATTTCTTCACAAGTGAAATAGCGTTTATTGAACATAATATTTAATCGTTCAATAGTTTGTGGTGACAACTTATCTTGTACAATACCAATGATAAACCAATCACATTGTCTTAGGTCATATTTAGCACCTAGAGATCTGAGACTATTGTCTAATGTGATTCTAAATGCCTGTAAGTCTGAAAAACAATGTTTGGGTGGCTTCAAGCTTGATATTAAGACTGCATGTCTAACTCTGGCCTTGTCAGCATCGAAGTAATTGTCTGCTAAGACACGTAAGGCTATTTGATAATTTCCTTTAACCACCGGAAATGACTTAATCAGTTCATAGGGTTCTCCCTTCACAAGACATTTAAGATAATTGAACTTAGCAATCTCATCTATGTCAGTTCGTGAATTTACTATGGATTGAAAACCACTAATGAATTCTTCATAATTATGACCTTGGAAAATAGGTAATGACAATGTAGGTAAGCTTGGTAATGGGACACTTGTTGTTACAGGTGTAACAGGTGTTTGACCACTAGTTACAGTAGCTCTCTGTGACAGAGTTTTGCGGCAGATAGCCTGTACTCCTGTCCACCTTAATTGTTGATTACTAAAAGTATCCAAAACATTTTTAATTTCATCCTCAGATGGATCTGATTCAAGAAATTTATTTTCATAATGTGTATAGTCTGAATTAATTATTTCCAGACATTGCGTAAATAATTCGAATTTGACCTCAAGATCATCAAAATCTATGTTTGTATCTTGAGTTAATCCTATACAGACTGAAATTAGATTTTCTAATTGTGTAATCTTAGTCTGTAAAGACTGAAACTGAGTTTTCAAACAAGCCATTTTAATGGTATACTGAAAATTCTAGCACCACACTTAGAGTGTTTAAAAAACACTGTACTGCTATAAACAGCTGAGTTTTTGTTGTGCTTAAGTCAGCAATAATCGAGTCAGACACTACTGACCTACTAAGCTTAACCTCAGGGTCAATGACCATGAAGGGTACACAGTACATATGGCTGGTGTTTATGGCTTGAGTTTGCTGTGTCAGCCTGACAACGATGATTAATCGTAAATAACGATGTTATACACTTCATTCACTATACACTATAAATGTCATTGTATAACTGTAAATCATACGTGAATATTACTTACACATATATAAATGTCACTGTTAATATGTATTTGAAAGCTTACACTTTATATATAAGTTCCTTTAATATAACAGGTAGATCTATAAGAAACAAACTTTAACACAATCTTGTCTCTTAATTTCTGTCTATAAACATTATAAACACTATGTGTATATACACTCAGACAAACTGAACATCAATTGGGTTGTTGTTGTCTTGGTCAGCACTTTCGAGATTGGAGCAGTGGATGTCGGGTGCCATCCCCCGTTTTCTTGTTGGGTGAGTCACCCAGCTCCCGTTTTCTTTGGGTGAACGCTGGGTGAGCGCCCGTTTTCTTTTGGCTGCCCATTCTCTGTGATTGAGTCTGGAGGGACTCATTTATACTGGTTTATATTGTAAAACACTAGTTTTACAGCCTTTTTCGAAGGACCTTGGCTCATAGGTTATTTGTACACTGTAGTACAACGTATTTGGACCACAGTGTGGCCTTTATCCGGTTCGAAGGACCAATATGTTGAGAAATGGCATTACCAGCTAAGTTTAAAGAGTTTTTACTTAACTTAAAGACAACTCATCGCCTGCACAGCCGCCCCTGCAGACGAGGTCTAGAAGCTGTCGAAACCATCTCACAATGGGCTGTCAAGAATTATAATTTGTGAGATTATAAATTACCCCTAGGGGGTGTTATGTCAGCATATTTCATTCACTGATGACTGACAAAATACATACTTGTTTGGACTCAAAAGTCCACACCTTACTGCCGACTATAGGCTGATTACAAACTTCTTGCGACTCAAGAACTGCGCAGTCCCCCGTACCACAAGAAATTCGTAACATACCTTGCTCTTGTAACGTGAGCTATGGTGTTCTTTACACCTTCGACAGGTATCGGTGATTTGATAGAAGCTGAAGTGTCCTTGGATGTCCACGTCTTCCATTGTCTAGGAAACGCACACTGGTACACTATGTTCCACAAGATTTGTCTTTATTGTTCACAATCTTATCACAAGAGAAGCTGATCACACTTCTCTCAAGTGTTTATTGTGTTTTGTGAGACACTTTGTTCACACCAATGCACAGATCGTTGTTCTTTGTTGGTTATCCTGGCGTCAGTGTCACTCTCAGTAGAGTCAAAGGTAATCTGAAGACGCCACAGTGCCCCATGCCATCACTCCCCTAGCACAAAAAAATGCTGACCTAGTACTTTTGCTTCCTTGCCACTTCCTCGATGAAGCAAAGCAGAATGTTTGATTCTTGCTGTCTTAAGCATAGACAACAATGTCCACTGTCTTTACTATGGTAACAAAGTGGGAGCAGGATTTTTCTTAATTGTCCTGCTAAAGTAAGAGATGTACTGTCTCTTATTAAAATACACTCTGCAACACTCTGCAAGGAGCAGCGGTCACTTGACCACGTCGCATACTCGTACGGCATCTGTGATCAATTACTCACTGTAGCAGTAAACAAGACGCTTGCCCCTTCTGAGAGGGCTGGGCCCCTCAGGGCTGAAAGGGGCTGAAGGGGCTGAAGGGGGCTGATACCCCACTCCTGGAGAAAATTTCTCCACAGGACCAGAGCTCTTGCTGGCGAGGCAGAAGAGGTATCGGGTCTTAACTGTATTACTGAGAGGTGGACCAGAGCTCCTGCTGGCGAGGCAGAAGTAGCCAGGAGCCTGTGAAGCTTTCAGCCTTGCAGGTAGCTCCGTTGTTTACCTCGTAAACACCATGGCACTGGCAAAATAGGAATGGACTGAAGGAGAGAAAGAACGGGAGACTTGGACTGGACTAATGACGTGCCCAGCCTCTCACAAACAAAACAATCCCGTGAATAAAAGTATAGATGAATGGAGGCGCTCAGAGGAGAGAAGCGACCGGGATTAATGGTTGTGTAAGGGAGGGGTGGTGGGAAGTGACTGTGTAATGGGGAGTGGGTAGGAAGGGGTTGTGTAAAGGGTAGGAGGGGGTTGTGTATATAGTGAGGAGGTAGGAAGATGCAGTGGTGGTGGTGGTGGTGGTGATGAGATGTGTGTGTGTGTGTGTGTGTGTGTGGTGATAGTGATTACAGGGATAGTGAAAAGGGGTATTGATGGTGATGGTATTGGAGGTCATGGTGTTGGTGATAATAAAAGTGTTAGTGCTGGAGATGTTGGTGCTGGAGATGTTAGTGCTGGAGATGTTGGTGCTGGAGATGTTGGTGCTGGAGATGTTGGTGTTGGAGATGACGACATAAGAAGGGGTGATAATATATGTGGTGATGATGATGGTAATGACAGTGTTGGTGGTGATACTGGTAACAGCCTTTGAGGCATTGATGGTGATAGTGCAGATGGTGTTCTGGATGTCTGTGGTGATAGTGTTGTGTCTGACCTAAGTATCCCCTTTACTGAAGACAGGAATAACATTATCCATCTTGTAAATCTTCATAAATACCCCCAGCTGTTCTCTACGCAGTTCACATTTCATCCCACTGATGTTTCCACACTCACACTGTTTTATATAGTACTGTACTGCACTGTACTGTACTGTAATGTACTGTACTTTATCATAGAGTAATGTTGGTTGCCCTGCAGTAACTGGAGAATGCTTTTACTGATAGGTTTCAAACTTTCTATGCTATTGTACCTTAGAGAAAAGGTCAGTTTCTTATTGGACAAATTTAATTTAACAGCCATTGTGTGTTGATGGTAGCCGGGGCAGCAATGGTCTGGTTAGCTTTTTTAAAAAAAAATCTTACTGCCTACCTCTTGGCATCCGTGCCTGCCTGCCTACCTACCTGCCTACCTGCCTGCCTACCTGCTTGCCTACCTGCCTGCCTACCTGCCTGTCTCTTATTCCCTCCCTCCCTCCCAACCCTGCTTCCCCAATTGTTTACCATTCCCTATTAACTTGCTGCCTGCCTGGCTGTTTGCCTGCCTACATGCCTGTCTGAAGCTTCTTTGTCTGCCTGCCTGCCTGCCTGCCTGCCTGCCTGCCTGCCTGCCTGCCTGCCTGCCTGCCTGCCTGCCTTCCTGCCTGCTTGCCTCTCCCTCAGCGCCACCAGCACTCGCTCCACTTACTCTTCCAGAGTTTAGTTAATTCTATATGCGGGCGGGATTGACGCTCGAAATGTATCTAATTTTCCGCCTTGGATTACGATCGAAGTGTTGGATGCAGGAATTATGGAGCCGTTTTCCTCGCCGTTGAGGCAAGTTCTGCAGCGGGAACGGCCGGAACGTCGGGCTATCGTTCTCCAGGCTTGGAATACAAATGGCAGAGAAAGCGCATACGTTCTGCAGGCCTTGAAATATACAGAGAGGGATTACACACGCGGATAGCTTCAATAATATCCCACCAAGCCAGGACAGATAAACATAAATCACACTGTTCGAAGCTGTAATGTTCTGGGGTATTGAAGCTGGCCTTATCACCAGCGTCCTGCAGAATGGTGTGGTGGTGGTGGTGGTGGTGGTGGTGGTGGTGGTGGTGGTGGTGGTGGTGGTGGTGGTGGTGGTGGTGGTGGTGGTGGTGGTGGTAGTGGTGGTATATATACTCTGAGAGATGCATACCTCTCGGTGTATATACACTATGTGCAGTGGGTACCTGATAGAGCCACTTGGAGATAAAAATGACACAGGTACTAGAGAAACTCTCTTTTGTTTGTGTTTCCAAGAAAGCTTCAGCCTTTTCATTAACTAATATTTACAACATCATTCATTGTTATCTGTGCAGTGTTGATCTTATATTGGTACCTTGGCACCTTGATGTATCATGCTGAATCATCGCAACAACGTAAAGACTGCAAAAACAGTTCGTGAGGGAAGGAAAAACGGTCTTATGAATCTCACTTCTAACGTTGTTTACATCCCCGGGTAGACCAAGGTTCGAGTCAGGATAAGATAAGATAAGATTTCGTTCGGATTTTTAACCCCGGAGGGTTAGCCACCCAGGATAACCCAAGAAAGTCAGTGCGTCATCGAGGACTGTCTAACTTATTTCCATTGGGGTCCTTAATCTTGTCCCCCCAGGATGCGACCCACACCAGTCGACTAACATCCAGGTACCTATTTGCTGCTAGGTGAACAGGACCACAGGTGTGAGGAAACGTGTCGAAATGTTTCCACCCGCCGGGAATCGAACCCGGGCCCTCCGTGTGTGAAGCGGGAGCTTTAGCCACCAGGCCACCGGCCACGCTTCTCCTTGTTAATAAGTCAAGCTTCTCTCGTAAAATACTGGGATTACCTATACAAGCAATGCTGTATAGATAACTCTGTATGGTCATAAGTACTAACAGTGTATTACTTTCTTGTGTATGCAAATGTCTGAATAATGTTATAACGTGTTGTGGATTGAGTGCTTGTGTGTTGCGGCTAGTGGAGAGGCGCTGCCAGGAGCTGCGACTCGACCCCTGCAACTACGTATGGGTAAAGGCACATGCATACACACACACATATACGTTCATCCATGCACTCACACACACACACACACACACACACACACACACACACACGCACACACACACACACACACACACACACACACACACACACACACACACACACATTTGGGGCCCTGTAAATGCTGTTTGTTCTGTCATTAGGCGTCAGTAACAGGATCCAAACCTCTTTTTCCAGCCAGAGATTCTGAGGGCCCAGAAGGATGACTGAGTGAGCCATTATGCAGCATCCGATTCTCTTAAGGTTTTCCCTAACCTCTTGATCCTAGGAAGTCGAGCTACCCCTCCCTTTTTCCTTTGTACTCACCGACTGATGTTTGCGGGGAGGGGGAGGGGGTCGAGGCCACTGGCTATGCCATGCTTCCTTTTGGAGCAAAAATGGACTAGTCTTTCGAGTATCTGCTAATAAGAGCTACAATCTCTCACTTTTGTCCGGTACAATAGGCTGTAAGAGCATTTTAATTTTATCTGCAGATCTACCCTTGTAATTACACGCTAATGACTAATAAAGAATATTTTCTTTGTTTCCGCAGTAAAGAAAATTTTTGAGAGAGAGAGAGAGAGAGAGAGAGAGAGAGAGAGAGAGAGAGAGAAGGAAAGCAGGAGGAGAGAGAAATAAAAGGATATATAAAGAGCAGAGAGATTAGGAAAAAGAGAGAAGGAAGATGCAGTGGAAGAAACAGTAGAGCAAAGAAACAATGAAGAATAAAAATAAAATACAATAAAGACAATATATACAGTATAATGAGTATACAATAAAGATACAAAAAATAAAATAAAGCTATGATAAAAAAATACAACAAAGATACAATAAAATACAATAAAAACGCAACCTCAAAATAAATTAAAAATAAAACACCTGAAATTTAAGCAATTTATCCACCATATATAAATTCTTTTAAATCATAAACATCATATATATATATATATATATATATATATATATATATATATATATATATATATATATATATATATATATATATATATATATATATATATATATATATATATATGTCGTGCCGAATAGGCAGAACTTGCGATCTTGGCTTAAATAGCAACGCTCATCTTGCCATACAGGACAAGTGAAAATTTGTGTATGCAATAATTTCGCCAAAATCATTCTGAACCTAACGAAAAAAATATATTTCACTGTGTTTGTTTAGTATTAAATTATTGTAAACAAATCTAAAATGTATTTAGTTGGGTTAGGCTAAAATAAATTGCTCTTGTTATAATAAGGTTAGGTAAGTTTTCTAAGATTCTTCTCGTGCAAAATTAAAATTTTTTACAATAACATTAATGAAAAAAATATATCTTTAAACGTATAAGAGAAAATTTTAGAAAGGACTTAATTTTTAATGAGTTCTTGCTAATTAACCAGTTTTACATATTCGGCACGATATATATATATATATATATATATATATATATATATATATATATATATATATATATATATATATATATATATATATATCACAGTAATTAATTGCATCTAGTAATATTTTTTCGATACTTTGAACAAGAATATTGAACAGATTATGAACACACGAACAGATTTGCCATCTGATCCGAATCCAAATTAATTTTATTCCGCTTGTTTCGCCTGAAATTAATTACGTCTTTGATACCATGGATTATTTGAGCTTAAAACTGATCAGTGTTTCTCTTGTGTTGAGTGATAGTGCTGGGTCCACTCTTACTCTCTTGTTATTGACACTTACTGGGGTAATGTTGGTTAATGTTGGGGTAATGTTGGTTAATGTTGGGGGTAATGTTGGTTAATGTTGGGGGTAATGTTGGGGGTAATGTTGGGGTAATGTTGGTTAATGTTGGGGTAATGTTGGTTAATGTTGGGGTAATGTTGGTTAATGTTAGGGTAATGTTGGTTAATGTTGGGGTAATGTTGGTTAATGTTGGGGTAATGTTGGTTAATGTTGGGGTAATGTTGGTTAATGTTGGGGTAATGTTGGTTAATGTTGGGGTAATGTTGGTTAATGTTAGGGTAATGTTGGTTAATGTTGGGGTAATGTTGGTTAATGTTGGGGTAATGCTGGTTAATGTTGGGGTAATGTTGGTTAATGTTGGGGTAATGTTGGTTAATGTTGGGGTAATGTTCGTTAATGTTGGGGGTAATGTTGGTTAATGTTGGGGGTAATGCTGGTTAATGTTGGGGTAATGTTGGTTAATGTTGGGGTAATGTTCGTTAATGTTGGGGGTAATGTTGGTTAATGTTGGGGGTAATGTTGGTTCATGTTGGGGTAATGTTGGTTAATGTTGGGGTAATGTTGGTTAATGTTGGGGTAATGTTCGTTAATGTTGGGGGTAATGTTGGTTAATGTTGGGGGTAATGTTGGGGTAATGTTGGTTAATGTTGGGGTAATGTTGGTTAATGTTGGGGGTAATGTTGGTTAATGTTGGGGTAATGTTGGTTAATGTTGGGGTAATGTTGGTTAATGTTGGGGGTAATGTTGGTTAATGTTGGGGGTAATGTTGGTTAATGTTGGGGTAATGTTGGTTAATGTTGGGGTAATGTTGGTTAATGTTGGGGGTAATGTTGGTTAATGTTGGGGTAATGTTGGTTAATGTTGGGGTAATGTTCGTTAATGTTGAGGGTAATGTTGGTTAATGTTGGGGTAATGTTGGTTAATGTTGGGGTAATGTTGGTTAATGTTGGGGGTAATGTTGGTTAATGTTGGGGTAATGTTGGTTAATGTTGGGGTAATGTTGGTTAATGTTGGGGTAATGTTGGTTAATGTTGGGGTAATGTTGGTTAATGTTGGGGTAATGTTGGATAATGTTGGGG
>NC_091347.1:24708407-24718407 GCF_038502225.1 Cherax quadricarinatus | reverse complement strand
TCATAGTATTGTTAGATACCATCGTCACTCAGCTCCCCTACATACTGCTGACACCACTGTAAAGGTCACCCTACCACACAGGGAATTTTCTCTGACGACTTTGTCAGGTCGTTCACTCGAGCTTTTAATCTGCACGTTAAGCTGTCTGAAGTCCACACGATAATTCTTGGGAAGATTAGGCTTGTTGAGTCTCATAGTCTTCTCAGCCTTTAGTGACTCTTCTCGTTCTGTCCCACGTTCGTTTCAGCCTATACTGACCAGAGGTACACACTGTCAAGAGGTGAGGCGCAGCCCACTAGTAGAAGAAAGAATGTAATCACTGAGAGGGCAAGTCCCACTCAATAATTACATTCTACTAGTGGGCTGCGCCTCACTTCTTGACAGTATACAAGTCTCCATATTGTTGCTTCAGTTTCTCATTGTTGCAGACAATGGAGCAAAACTCTTCTCCAGGCTGAGGGACTGACTACCTCAAAACTACGTCTTCAGGATGATAACATCATCTCATCTCAAGGATAACATCTGCTCACTCTTCTGTACTCGACTGAAAAGCCTACTGTGTAGGCGAAACGTTTCGGAATAAATATAGCTAACCATTTCACATGTGTCTTACTTATCAATCTATACTGACCCTTTTTCGTACTACCCCGTCGACTGACGAGAAACTTTCAACAGTTCTTGCAGGATCACGCTTTGCATGAGCTGTTGTTATATTCATGAAGGAAACGCTGAAACTATAAGGGACTTACAGTACCTGGGGAATGGGAGGTAATCAGGTTTAATAAAAGGAAAATCAAGGTCGCTATGATTCTTTAGATCAAGAGCCCTTCACCAGACTCGGGATATCTTCCTTGAAGGCTTGGAATAAGATAAAATTATCAGCTAACCTAAGGAATCTTTATCAACCCCGAGGGATGATTTACCTGCATCATACGTGGTTAACAATCCACTGAGAGGAGAGGTCAAACCGGTGGCCAGATAGCTTCAGCACTGGCTTGTCATGGGTTCAGACACGTCATTCAGAGGGTTGTAACCCATTTTCCAAACACTGTAAGGCCATTACAGGTTCAGTGCTTCCATGAAAATAATAATTTTTTTTTCAACAAGTCGGCCGTCTCCCACCGAGGCAGGGTGACCCAAAAAAGAAAGAAAATCCCCAAAAAGAAAATACTTTCATCATCATTCAACACTTTCACCTCACTCACACATAATCACTGTTTTTGCAGAGGTGCTCAGAATACAACAGCTTAGAAGCATATACGTATAAAGATACACAACATATCCCTCCAAACTGCTAATATCCCAAACCCCTCCTTTAGAGTGCAGGCATTGTACTTCCCATTTCCAGGACTCAAGTCCGACTATATAAAAATAACCGGTTTCCCTGAATCCCTTCACTAAATATTACCCTGCTCACACTCCAACAGTAATAATAATGATAATAATAACAATAATAATGATATTAATAATAATAATATTAACAATAATAATATTAACAATAATAATAATAATAATGTTAATGCTTCCAATAATGATACTACTACTACTACTAATAATAATAATAATAATTAGTAATATAATAAGAATAATAATTAGTAGTAGTAATAATAATAATAATAATAATAATAATAATAATAATAATAATAATAATAATAATAATAATAATAATAATAATAATAATAATAATAATAATAATAATAATAATAATGCTTCTAACAACAACAGCAACAATAATAATAATAATAATAATAATAATAATAATAATAATAATAATAATAATAATAATAATAATAATAATAATGCTTCTAACAACAAGAATAATAATAATAATAATAATAATAATAATAATAATAATAATAATAATAATATCTGCTTCAAATGGGCACTTGACTTCGCAGACACGTAGGCAATATTGTCTCGGGATACACGCAGAGCAATTTCCTAACAAGGTGACTCCCTCACATTTATCGCCCGGTAATTCGTATTTGTTGCTGCCTTAATCGTAGCTCCGAGTGCCTTGAAAACCTGCCAAACTGTTCCAGAAGTTAGGAATAACTCGGCGGCAGAGAGAGAGGGAAGACCTCGCGATTCTGGCAGTCAAGTGCAATAACAATTTAATTTAGAGTATTTGAAAGTCCATTATTACCGGTGGAACAAAGTGCTGCGAGTTATGTTTATCCCGTGTTATGGAGCAGCTGTGCGGTTGTGTTATTGTGGTGGTGGCTATGAAACTGACTTTGTTTTTGTTGTTTTTTTGGTAATAAGAAAAACGTGAGCATCGAAATTATTCCTCAGTGACTTCACCGGACCAGTGATAAGCCGAGGAATTAGACACGTGTGCAACATCCAGGTGTCTTTATTGAGGAACACAACGCCTGGGTATCTATATTGATGAATAAGACGACTTTGCACCAGTTATCTTTATTGATAAATAAGATGTATGTTCAACACCAGGTTATCTTTTGGAGGTTTCACTTAGACCAGCTATCTTTTGGAGGTTTCACTTAGACCAGCTATCTTTTGGAGGTTTCACTTAGACCAGCTATCTTTTGGAGGTTTCACTTAGACCAGCTATCTTTTGGAGGTTTCACTTAGACCAGCTATCTTTTGGAGGTTTCACTTAGACCAGCTATCTTTTGGAGGTTTCACTTAGACCAGCTATCTTTTGGAGGTTTCACTTAGACCAGCTATCTTTTGGAGGTTTCATTTAGACACTTTCTTCAAAATATTGTTAGAAATTGTTGTTGAAATGTATGTGTATAAGGACAAGTTGGAATATAACGAGGCACTTCACGCACCTTACCTGTTTTTTTCTCTGTTATACAGTCTTTGTAACCCAGGTACTGTCTGTGAATTTAAATTACAGTGGGATGCAGATAAACAATCATCAGCTTCCCACCCCAAAAAAATCCCTCAACTCCCAGTATAAAAAAGGGAATAATAACACTGTTTCGAATAAGATCGTCTAGCACCCCTTTCCAACAAAACAGCCACCCCTAAGTACGCCCCTTTATCCTTTCCAGAAATTCTGGCATCTTCCCTGATGCACATTAACAACCATCCATCTCTTACCCTTATAACAAATGGTGGCAGTGGTGGGATGCACATTAACAACCATCCACCTCCTACCCTTTAACAAATGGTGGCAGCAATGGGATGAACCACCATCCACCTTCCTCTCTCACAACAAATGGTGGCAGCGATGGGAAGTTCATTAACAAGCTTCAGCATCCACTCCTAATTGACACCACTCGGGCCACGCTAACATATACATTTTTGTTGAAAAATGATCATTACCAGATTTTGTGCAAGTTTACTGCTATTCTGTACATTTTTTTGTAGACTGAATGTTTTCAGATTTTTGTCCAAATTGCTATAATAATTATTGTTGAAAAATCATTTAGCCAGTAAAATGCTATAAATTTATTGTTTTTAATACGTTTGATCTTGCTACTAAATTAATGGTTTGAGGGATAATAATAAATCAATGCCGGGTTAGTTATTACCATATTTTCCGGCATATAAGGCGCACGAGCATATAAGACATGTAGATCGTTGTTTACAAACAGTTGTAACGTAACGTTAGTAAACAACTGCTAAAGTGTAACACAAAGCCTACTCTTGACCCTGACCTTGAGCATGTAAGGCGCAGGATGATTTTCAAAGACTTTTTGTGGGGAAAAATGCGCCTTATATGCCGGAAAATACGGTATATCTACAACTAATTATATTGTAATAATAGAGAGTGCAGTGTGAGAAAAATGGCTAGTGGAATTATTATTAACAGAAAATGATTGGGACATGGGAGCAATATTTTTAAAAATTCGTGCCCAGGTTTTACGCACTATGTATCAGCTGAGATCTCATAATAACGTATATCTTACGCTGTGATACGTTTTAATTCATTACGAAGTAAATAAGCCAACGAACAGACTCAGTTTCCAAAACAGGACTGAAGCTCCCATGAACGGGTTATGATATGACCAAGATTCCAGTCACAAGAATTTTTTTCTGGTAAATAGGTCATTGCCTTCCGATGTTGTTATATTAGTTCAAGCTTCCTAGCAGAGATGACGTTACTTCTCATCTCATTACCGGCTGAGTTGTGCTCTTTTAATCCGGGGAAAATAAGGGTTGTTACAGTTCTTTAGATCAAGAGTCCTTTACCAGACTGAAGGCTTCTCCCTCGAGGGCTTTGAATGAGCTAAAATAATCAGCTAACTTGAGGAATCTTTAACTTCTTCTTGCTCTGCCCCATCAGTTAATCGGACTTCAGTGGTTATAATCATGACCCTGATTTTCAAAGGGGCGGAGGAGTAAGTCAGCGGAAGTCCTCGGTCACATGACCAATAGCTCCAACTGTGGGTCATCATATGACTAAGACCCGTGTCAGGAAACACTTGTTCTGTTTCCTGAGAAACATTTTACCTACCTACCCCATCAGTTAATTGCCTTATTAGCTCCATCACAAACAGAACAGTGTACTCAATCAATTAGTTCTCAATCAGTGGGTCGCGGACCCACTGGGTGTTATACCTAATATTATATTTCATAATAATTCTTACCATATATTTTCTCAATTAGAAGTACAATTATTATAATTTGAGGCTTACAATTAACGATTCCCATATTTATAAAATATAAAGTATGCAAATTATTATGAGTCCTTCACACTGTATTCATCAGCACGTTGAAGTTTGGACCAACTTGTGAGTGAGGAAAGGATGGGTACCCAAGTTTTTTTTTGTGGGAAGCCTGGGAACTCCCTCAGCTGAGGGCTGGCCACCGAGTTTCACCTCACTGTGGCTGGAATATAGCAAGCTGGTAAAAGCCCATTTGTTATTTAGAAAAACCTTACTTTTTGAGTAGCCGTAGTGATGTAGCTAAAACCTGGGGCCAACTTTGCTGATTATTTTATTATTATTATTATTATTAATTATTAATTATTATTATTACTATAATAATAATAATAATAATAATAGTAATTATTATTATTATTATTATTATTATTATTATTATTATTATTATTATTATTATTATTATAATAATAATAATAATAATAATAATAAAAATTATTATTATTATTATATTATTATTATTATTATTATTATTATTATTATTATTATTGTTGTTATTATTATTATATAACCATAGAAAGCCTTCACTTGAATGTTTATTATAGGAAAACAAGTTATATTTCTTAACAGTAAAATCTCTGTTTACCTGACATAAACATTGAAATTTCTGTCTATCTATCATATACACTGTTTTATACACAGATAACTAGCCCATAGGAGAACGAATCTTACGACGACGTTTCGGTCGATTTGGACCATTAACTATTGTTCCAGTGGTGGTATCCTTTACCTGTTATATACAGTGAACTCTCTGTACACCAGCTATATACATTGCTACACTGCCAGTCTAATGGCGTAGTATGGTCTTATGCACAGTGTGTGTGTGTGTATGTGTGTGTGTGTGTGTGTGTGTGTGTGTGTACTCACCTAGTTGAGGTTGCAGGGGTCAAGTCCTAGCTCCTGGCCCCGACTCTTCACTCGTCGCTAGTAGGTCACTCTCCCTGAACCGTGAGCTTTATCATACCTCTGCTTAAAGCTATGTATGGATCCTGCCTCTACATCGCTTCCCAAAACTATTCCACTTCCTGACTACTCTGTGGCTGAAGAAATACTTCCTAACATCCCTGTGATTCATCTGTGTCTTCAACTTCCAACTGTGTCCCCTTGTTGCTGTGTCCAATGTCTGGAACATCCTGTCTTTGTCCACCTTGTCAATTCCTCTCAGTATTTTATATGTCGTTATCATGTCCCCCCTATCTCTCCTGTCCTCCAGTGCCGCCAGGTTGATTTCCCTTAACTTCTCGTAGGACATAACTCTTAGCTCTGGGACTAGTCTTGTTGCAAACTTTTGCACTTTCTCTAGTTTCTTTACGTGCTTGGCTAGGTGTGGGTTCCAAACTGGTGCCGCATACTCCAATATGGGCCTAACGATGTCGGAATGCTGTTCTGAGGTTTGCTAGGCGAGCATATGCTGCAGTGTGTGTGTGTGTGTGTGTGTGTGTGTGTGTGTGTGTGTGTGTATGTGTGTGTGTGTGTATGTATGTGTGTGTGTATGTATGTGTGTGTGGGTATGTGTGTGTGTCTGCCTTCAAGAAATTGTTAGGCTCCTCATACTGGCTCCTGATCACCTAGGTGTACATTACCTACGAGTCTACGTCAGACTACATGTTGTTGGGACCAGCAGTGTGACTGATCGGGACTGATCTGGACAGTTCCAACTGGACGGTGATCACTACCATCAACTACAGGTTGACTACAGGTAGACTAGACTACAAGAAGACTACAGGTAGACTAAACTACAAGTACACTACAGGTCGACTAGGCTACATGTAGACTACAGTACAGGTAGAGTATAAGTAGACTACAGGTCGACTAGGCTACATGTAGACTACAGTACAGGTAGAGTATAAGTAGACTACAGGTCGACTAGGCTACATGTAGACTACAGTACAAGTAGAGTATAAGTAGACTACAGGTCGACTAGGCTACATGTAGACTACACTACAGGTAGAGTATAAGTAGACTACAGGTAGGTCAAGAATTGTAACTAATTTCAAGTCAAGGCGATAAACCCGTAAGGATCATAAAACACCTGAAAAGCGGGAGAGCTTGGGGGAGGTGTTAACCAAGTTTGATCAGAGGAAGTGGAGGGGAGCTCCAGTTTCACGGATCAAGAGCATTTTAACAGCATCAGTGAACTCCCTTTGAAAACCTATAATCAAAAACTCTCAGGTAATTAAAGCTATGAATAATAAAAAAAAAGTCACAGCTTATAAACTGGGTATGAAGACTGGACGACGTTTCGCCCCATTATGCGCCATTACCAAGCCACGATAATGCTTGCAACGTTTCGCCCCATCATGCGCCATTACCAAGCCACGATAATGATTGCAACGTTTCGCCCCATTATGCTCCATTACCAAACCACGATAATGCTTGCAACGTTTCGCCCCATCATGCGCCATTACCAAACCACGGTAATGCTTGCAACGTTTCGCCCCATCATGCGCCATTACCAAGCCACGATAATGCTTGCAACGTTTCGCCCCATTATGCTCCATTACCAAACCACGATAATGCTTGCAACGTTTCGCCCCATCATGCGCCATTACCAAGCCACGATAATGCTTGCAACGTTTCGCCCCATCATGCGCCATTACCAAGCCACGATAATGCTTGCAACGTTTCGGCCCATCATGCTCCATTACCAAACCACGATAATGCTTGCAACGTTTCGCCCCATCATGCGCCATTACCAAGCCACGATAATGCTTGCAACGTTTCGCCCCATCATGCGCCATTACCAAGCCACGATAATGCTTGCAACGTTTCGCCCCATCATGCGCCATTACCAAGCCACGATAATGCTTGCAACGTTTCGCCCCATCATGCGCCATTACCAAGCCACGATAATGCTTGCAACGTTTCGCCCCATCATGTGCCATTACCAAGCCACGATAATGCTTGCAACGTTTCGGCCCATCATGCTCCATTACCAAACCACGATAATGCTTGCAACGTTTCGCCCCATCATGCGCCATTACCAAGCCACGATAATGCTTGCAACGTTTCGCCCCATCATGCGCCATTACCAAGCCACGATAATGCTTGCAACGTTTCGCCCCATCATGCGCCATTACCAAGCCACGATAATGTTTGCAACGTTTCGCCCCATCATGCGCCATTACCAAGCCACGATAATGCTTGCAACGTTTCGTCCCATCATGCGCCATTACCAAGCCACGATAATGCTTGCAACGTTTCGGCCTATCATGCTCCATTACCAAACCACGATAATGCTTGCAACGTTTCGCCCCATCATGCGCCATTACCAAGCCACGATAATGCTTGCAACGTTTCGCCCCATCATGCGCCATTACCAAACCACGATAATGCTTGCAACGTTTCGCCCCATCATGCGCCATTACAAGCCACGATAATGCTTGCAACGTTTCGCCCCATCATGCGCCATTACCAAGCCACGATAATGCTTGCAACGTTTCGCCCCATCATGCGCCATTACCAAGCCACGATAATGCTTGCAACGTTTCGCCCCATCATGCGCCATTACCAAGCCACGATAATGCTTGCAACGTTTCGCCCCATCATGCGCCATTACCAAGCCACGATAATGCTTGCAACGTTTCGCCCCATCATGCGCCATTACCAAGCCACGATAATGCTTGCAACGTTTCGCCCCATCATGCGCCATTACCAAGCCACGATAATGCTTGCAACGTTTCGCCCCATCATGCGCCATTACCAAGCCACGATAATGCTTGCAACGTTTCGCCCCATCATGCGCCATTACCAAGCCACGATAATGCTTCCAACGAGACTCAAAAAAAAACCTACATTTCTTAACCTCCAATGCGTGGAAAAGAGACACAAATGCAGCATAATGCAATCCTTTATTTGCAACGTTTCGCCCGTACAGTAGGCTTTTTCAAGCCACATATGCGTGTGGGTTAACTGTCAAACACACTAGTCACAGCTCGGCAACTTTTACTCTTCTAGCCATACATTATTATTATAATCAAGGGGGAAGCGCTAAACCCGGAGGATTATACAGCGCCTGGGGGGGGGGATGTGGAAGGCATTCAGGCTTAATTCGGGGAACTGGAGCACAGATTCAATTCCCTAAATCAAGAGCCCCTCGCCAACATCAAGGAACCTTCCTTAAGGGGTCTAGCCATACAAAAAACCCTCCAGCAAATTACCATATTAACAGTGATTTACCAGAGTTCCAGTCGTGCCTGGAGAGCGTCTGGCTGAGAGGAGAAGAGAGAGGGAGACAGGATGATTGATGGGAACCTCGTGAGTGTGATGGACGCGCTAACGACTGGAAGACTACAAGAAAGAGATTTAAGCCCGGGTAAAGTTGTTTCACACTCTACCTGACTCTATATTGTTGAGTTTCTCCAGAACGTGAAAGCAGATAGGAAGTAGATCCGGGTTATTACTTGATATATATAAATTATTAATGTTTTTATTGACGTGATGACGCTGTATTGCTCTCTGATATTTTTCGTTGGAACTGCTGTTGCTATTAATATTATTGGAACTATTATTATTGGTACTAGTATTACTACTACTACTAATAATAATAGTAATAATGCTAATATTATTATAATTATTACCTGTCTTATAATTATTAATCTCTTCACCTACCCTTACTACTACTACTACTACTACTACTACTACTACTACTACTACTACTACTACTAATAATAATAATAATAATAATAATAATAATTATTATTATTATTATTATTATTATTACGTGCCTGTTCATTAGTATTCATCTCTTCACCTACCTGTCTTCTTCACCATCTTTTCTTTTCAATTCTTCATCTACCCTCTGTACCCTATCTGTCTTTATTCTACTTTTCTCTACCCCTCTCACTTCTTTATCCCTCTTTTCTCCTCACTCTCCCTTCTTTCACTTTTTCTTTCTCAGATTTTTATATACTTAATAACCTGGTAGTTATCTTAGGAGGTTATCTTAAGAGGTTATCTAAGGAGGTTGTTATCTTAGGAGGTTATCTTGGGAGGTAGGTGTCTTAGGAACTAATTATCAAAGGCGAGATAGTAAGTTACTTTCCATTTTACTAAGAAGAATAATGAAAGGGTGAGGAGGAAGGGAGGGAGAGGGACTGAGGTGGGAGGGAGAAGAGAGAAGGAAGAGAAGGAGGGAGGGAGAAGAGAGAAGGAAGAGAAGGAGGGAGGGAGAAGAATAAAACAGAGAGTGACAGGTTAAGACTAGAGGGAGAGAGAGTGAGAGGTGATAATAGGAGACGGAGGTGAAGGAGGAGGAAGAGAATGAGGGAGCACAAAAAAGGGAGACGGAGACGAAGGAATAGAGAGGAAATAGTAATTGAGAGAGAAGGATTAAAAAAGGGGAGGAAAGGGGACGAGGATGA
>NC_091347.1:24695907-24705907 GCF_038502225.1 Cherax quadricarinatus | reverse complement strand
GGCCTTTTCGGGATAGAGACGTGCTTTCTGGACGTTGGACGTTGACACAGTTAGTGTTCAAGAGGCCTTAGTAACATCGCCAACGGGACGCCAATATTGGGAGCAGCCATGAACTGCTTAGGCCAGTTCCACGGGCGGTTTGCCGAGGGATAAGCTTGCGCCCTGAGCCCTGCACCGATTTGTTGTTATGGAACCGAAGACACGTGTAGCGCTTGCGTTAGCAAGGCGATTCTTTCCTTCAGTAAAAACAAGGGCTGGAACATGCAGTTAGCCAACCAGCCAAGCCAACGAGACTCGCAGCGCGGGAGAGCCTGGCGAATGTAACAAGCAAGGCATCGTTCCGCAGGCTGGTAGCCTTTCATACACCTTCGAAGAAGCTAGTTTGTCACAATGGCTCAAGATTCCCGGCACAGGTCCGAGAACGTCGGTAGCGCCAGCCTATCATTTCCTCGAGCCCGAAGCAACTTTACTGATGGAGCCAATCCACCGTTCCCAGCTTGAGTAAGGGGCCTGACACGTTAGGACGACAGAAAATCATAATCATCAACGCATTCAGCCAGTAATCGGAGGCGCCGAATTTCCTTCGTTCGTTCCAAGTTTTACCGAGCAGGTTACAAGTTAATCAGCACAGTTTAAGTCCGTTCCATTTGCCATCTCAGCATTGCTCGTAATAACACCGATAACCGACAGCTTAGGCCATTAACAACGACACCAGTTCCAGACGACGAAATTCGTGAACAGGTAGCGAGGTCGTGGACCAGCGGCCGCCAACCAGAATCTCAGAAAACAGCGATTGGCAAGCGTTCAGTTGAGAACGTTACAGACACGAAGGCAGCCATGCTTTTTACTGATAGAACATTCCAGGCCCGGGACAAGCCGTCCTGGAGGGCCTGACGACAGCGCCCAGAGCGCCAGGCAAAGGCCAAGTATCGCTGTTCGTGGCGGAGCACTTCATCATAGCCCGCAGGGGACGGAGTTTCCAGGTAAACGAGAACATTACAGGCCACAGCTGTTGGTTCTGGCACGACCCTGGCAGTTTCGCAGGCTTTAAAGTTTATTCGTTCTGACTTTTCAGCAAGACGCCACGAGTCTAGAAGGAAAGTTCGGGCGCTTTGACGTGCAAAGATTGATTCAGATAGCTGGAGGTGTTACATCTGCTTGAGAAGATTTTCAAGACTTCATTAAAGAGCAATGATCGACCAGTGCTTGAGTAACAACCACACTACCTCCCTGTCCAACGACTGATATCAGTCATTACAACCGCTGACAAAGGAGGTGGTGTGGTGTTACTCAACACTGTCGACTACAACAATAAAGTCTTAAATCTTCTCAACGATGCCAACACATACCAGCCTGTATCGGAATCAGTGCTACATCAAAGTACCCAGACTTTCCTTCAAAAGGCTCGTAGCATCTTACGAAAATCAGAACAAGGCAAAAAAAACTACTTAAACTTTTACCAGGTCAACCGAAACCAGCACGCCTGTATGGCCTTCCTAAGACACACAAACCTGGCATCCCACTACGGCCTATCACTTCGGGCATAGGGAGTGCACCACACAGACTAGCCGGCCACCTTGCCAAATACCTTTCAGCGCTTCTGGGCACTATCAGTCAAGCCCACCTCAAACATTCAGGTGACCTTCTCTCCCGAATTTCCAACCTGAATGTCAAAAACAAAAGCATGGCTTCCTTCGATGTCACAGCCCTCTTTACCAACGTTCCTACTGACGCTGCAATCAACATTCTGAGACAGAGGCTCACTGAAAACCACGACCTCCCTTTACCTCTTCTAGATTTCATCAATCTAGTGGAACTGTGTGTTAATTTCAACTTCTTCAAGTATCAGGACAATTGTTACAAACAATGCTTTGGGATGGCAATGGGCAGCCCGCTCAGTGCTGTGCTTGCCAACCTCTTCATGGAAAACTTGGAGACAGAGAAATTCAGCACCCTCATTCCCAACACCGTTACCTGGCTAAGATACGTTGATGATATATTGGTTTTCTATCCAAGACGTCTCAATATCCAGGCCCTTCTCAACAAGATCAATGCAGTTGAACCATCAATAAAGTTTACACTTGAACTCGAAAATGATGGCAAACTTCCTTTCCTCGACGTTCTACTGTGCAGATCTCCCGACAGTGACAAACTTCTCTTCAAAGTGTATAGAAAACCTACCAACAAGGACGATCTTATACACTTTTATTCACACCAAGATACCCGCACTAAGAGAGGAGTCCTCATTGGCTTCTTCTTGAGAGCTCTTCGCATCTCCAGCCCTTGTTTTCTAGAAGAAGAATGCACTTACATAACACAAGCCTTTACACGTCTTCAGTTCCCATCTTTCTTCATCCGAGATTGCAGACTCAAGGCACAAGCTATCCTCAACAAACCGCCCATGGAACAGCCCCCTAAACAGTTCATAGTACTCCCATGTGGCGATGTTGCCACGAATACTCGCCGGGCACTTGCTATGAGTAACATCAACGTTTCCACCATAAACACATCCTCTATCAAAGACCTCACTACTAAACGCAGCCCCACACCTCTAACTTCTACAGCAGGCGTCTACACTATCCCCTGTGGGTTCTGTCCCAAGAAATATGTAGGCGAGACAGGCAGAGATCTTGCAGTCCGCCTGAATGAGCATCGAAATGCCTCTAACAGAGACGATGTAAGGTACGCCTGTGTCCTCCACAGAGACTCCACGGGGCATTTGATGAACTGGAACGAGGCACAACTCGTTCTCACAGAACCAGACCTCAGACGCCGACGGTGCCTAGAAGCCTCACTAATCACCGTCACCGACACTATAGAACGCAACACTGGAAACTACAAAATTTCAAAAACATTGGCATACATGATACTTAAGCAGCACCAACCCAACAACGCAGGAGTCACATGATTTCATCGTCTACTGGTCCTCATCATAGGCAGAGGTTGTTTTGATAAGGACCTGCCTCGCATGGGCCAGTAGGCCTTCTACAGTGTTCCTCCATTCTTATGTTCTTATGACATTCCTCAGGTCACGTGCGTCACATCTCACTCTCCGCCTATATATATAATGTCTTTCTACCTCTGTATGTTAGAAGTGATCAAGGTCCCAGGACCGAAACGTTTTCTAATAAATATGTTATAGTGTTTGCTTACGTGTCTTTCTAAACCAACATATATATATATATATATATATATATATATATATATATATATATATATATATATATATATATATATATATATATACATTGTCAGTTCCCATCACGGAGAGGTTGCAAGAAGAAGAAAACACAATCTCCATCACTCTCTATCATGCTGTCTTCCCAGAAGTGTGTGGATATTAAAACTGAATGACCCAGCGAACTGTAAGATCTCCTGTCAGGACCCAGTAACTGTAGACAATAATGCTGCACTGTCAAGACCTCAGTGACTGCAGTGCAAAATGCGCACAGTCCTCCAGTGACTGGAGGGTCACAGTCATCCACTCATGGAGGTTCTGTAGTTTAATTGGTGTTGACTGAGCGACTGCTGTCCAGCCACGACCTTCCTTAAACTGTTTTTCCCTAGTAAATTCTCGATGCCCCTCTCTCTTTCTCTCTCTCCCCTCTTGTATCTTTATCTTCCTCTTTTTCTCTCTTCCCTTTCCCCTCCTCTCACTTATTTTCTGTCACTGTTTCCTCTCCTTCTTTGTCCTCCTCCTCCTCTCTCAAACCTCCCCTCTCCTGAACCCTGTTTCTCTCTTCTTTCTCTCTTTTCCTCCCTCCTTAATCTCCTTCCCTTGCTGGACCACCTTCCTCTCTCCTCCCCTTCTCGTTATCCTCTCCTCCTTCCCTTCCCGGATCTCTCACATGACTCCTGATACACTTGAAGCATCTCCTTTTAGTCATCCTTATCTATCTCATTGCTTCTTAATTCTTAAAGCTTCCTATTTCCCTTCCCCTATTACAATTATCTTCTTTACCTTCTCCCCTTCCCTTAAATTATCATCTTTACTCCACTCTCGTTATTCGATCTTCCCACTAACCTGTAAACTCTCCTTTTTATCTCTCTCTCCTTTAACCTCGTCTTCGTGCCTCCTCTTCCAGTGACTCCCCATGTCCACCACCTCTCTCCCCTTTTAATTTCCCCTCCTCCCTTCCCCCCAAACCATTAACTCCCCCCTCCCCTCCCCCACTTTCCCCCTCCCTCGGCGTAAAAGCTAATAATCTGGTGGGCAGCACCTGCGTGTACAAGAAATATTCTCAAGGCAGCAGACATAAACGTCACGGCAACGTACGATATTACGGTCCAGCGTCACATACCACCTGGCCCGGTCCACCTGGCCCGGTCCACCTGGCCCGGTCCACCTGGCCGGTCCACCTGCCTACTACCTCTACCTGTTCGTAGAACCTGTTGTTGATAGGACCTGTTAATAGAACCCGCCTGTAAGACCTGTCTGTAAGACCTGTCTGTAAGACCTGTCTGTAAGACCTGTCTGTAAGACCTGTCTGTAAGACCTGTTTACAAAAACAGTCTTAGTGTTGAAAAAAAAACTTTAATTTACTAAAGACTTTAAGCTTTAAGTAATTTGCTAAAGACTTCAAGTAAAGACTTTAATTTACTAAAGACTTTAAGTAATTTACTAAAGACTTTAAGTAATTTGCTAAAGACTTTAAGTAATTTACTAATGACTTTAAGTAATTTACTAATGACTTTAAGTAATTTACTAATGACTTTAAGTAATTTGCTAAAGACTTTAAGTAAAGACTTTAAGTAATTTACTAAAGACTTTAAGTAATTTGCTAAAGACTTTAAGTAATTTACTAAAGACTTTAAGTAATTTACTAATGACTTTAAGTAATTTGCTAAAGACTTTAAGTAAAGACTTTAATTTACTAAAGACTTTAAGTAATTTGCTAAAGACTTTAAGTAATTTACTAATGACTTTAAGTAATTTACTAAAGACTTTAAGTAATTTACTAAACACTTTAAGTAATTTGCTAAAGACTTTCAGTTAAGACTTTAAGTAATTTGCTAAAGACTTTAAGTAATTTACTAAAGACTTTAAGTAATTTACTAAAGACTTTAAGTAATTTACTAAACACTTTAAGTAATTTACTAAAGACTTCCCAACCAGCCTATACACACATAGTCTGGTTTAGAAGTGTCCTCTCAGCTACGTGTTCCTGCTGTAAGGAGAGATATATGGAACCTTGCTATTGCTTAGCTCTCCAGTGGAGGCAAGGAGGGAGTTATTATGCCACATGACGGGCAGCCATGGGCATCATCTCTCTGGTCGCATCCTTCTCAAGGACATCTTTCCGTGAGCAAACATGCAGTTGTAAAATTGATCGTGTTTGCAACAGGTTGTTACAGAGAGTGAGGAAAAATGATTTCAACGTAACTATAGCTGGTTCCAACTTATCCACAGCTGGCTACAGCTTAATCACATCTGGCTATAGTTTAACCACAGCTGGATACAACTTAACCACAGCTACCTGGAGGGTATTCTGGGGATCAACGCCCCCGCGGCCCGGTCCACGACCAGGCCTCCTGGTGGACCAGGGCCTGATCAATGACGTTGTTACTGCAGGCCGCACGTAGTCCAACGTACGAACCACAACCCGGCTGATCCGGTACTGACTTTAGGTATCTGTCCAGCTCCCTTTTGAAGACATTCAGGGGTCTACTGGTAATTCTCCTTATGGCTGGTGGGAGGCTGTTAAACAGTCTTGAGCCTTGGACACTTACTGTGTTTTCTCTTAGTGTACTAATGACGCTCCTACTTTTCACTAGGGGGATGTTGCATAGCCTGCCAAGTCTTTTGCTTTCGTAGGCAGTGATTTCTGTGTGCAGATTAAGGACCAGTCCCTCCAGGATCTTCGAGGTGTAGATTATGATGTATCTCTCTCGCCTGTGCTCCAGTGAGTACAAGTCAAGTGCTTCCAAGCGTTCCCAGTAGTTAAGGTGTTTGAGGGAACTTATATGTGCGGTGAAGGTTCTCTGTACATTCTCTAGATCTGCAATTTCACCTGCCTTGAATGGGGTTGTTAATGTACAGCAGTATTCCAGCCTAGAGAGAACAAGTGATTTAAAAAGAACCACTATTGGCTTGGCATCTCTTGTCTTGAATGTTCTCATTATCCATCCTATCATTATCCTCACAGATGTGAGAGTGGCAGTGTTGTGATCCTTGAAGGTGAGGTCCTCAGACATTACCACTCTCAGTTCCTTCACATTACTTTTTCGCTCTGGCTACAACTTAACCACAGCTGGCTACAACTTAACCACAGCTGGCTACAACTTAACCACAGCTGGCTGCAACTTAACCACAGCTGGCTATAACTTAACCACAGCTGGCTGCAACTTAACCACAGCTGGCTATAACTTAACCCCAGCTGGCTGCAACTTAACCACAGCTGAATGCAACTTAACCACAGCTGGCTGCAACTTAACCACAGCTGGCTATAACTTAACCCCAGCTGGCTGCAACTTAACCACAGCTGAATGCAACTTAACCACAGCTGGCTGCAACTTAACTACAGCTGGCTGCAGCTTAACCACAGCTGGCTGCAACTTAACCACAGCTGGCTACAACTTAACCACAGCTGAATGCAACTTAACCACAGCTGGCTGCAACTTAACTACAGCTGGCTGCAACTTAACCACAGCTGGCTGCAACTTAACCACAGCTGGCTACAATTTCATCCTCTCCCCTATTAGTATGTTCTTTAATGTTTGCAACATTAGTTATACTAGTAATATCAAACATATTAGTAATACTAGTTATATTAGTTATATCAGTTATATTACCAATATTATTTATTACAAAATATTAATTATATCAGTTGTTTAATATTAGTGAAATACTTGTACCTGCATCCAATTATCCATAGTAAAAATATTAACAGCTGGAGATTTTGAAACGAGTTTAGGCAGGATTAAAACTCTTAGCTTGTAAAATGAGCTGAGGTAAAATAACACTTCCTAGCTTGCAAAATTAAAGCAGAAATGTTAACAAAAGCCAATAGCAATAAGAGACAACACAATAAGTGTCAGGGGCCCAAGACTGTTTAACTGCCTCCCAGCATGCATAAGGGGGATTACCAATAGACCCCTGGCTGTCTTCAAGCAGGCACTGGACATGCACCTAAAGTCAGTATATATATATATATATATATATATATATATATATATATATATATATATATATATATATATATATATATATATATATATATATATATATATATATATATATATATTTCCTAACCAAACACAATTAGACTAAAAAAAAAAGTTGACAGTTTGTGTTTTTCCAACACACATTCCATCAGAATTCCACGTCAACTGTCGGAATGAAATTGTATATGCAAAAAGCTGTATATGTCGTTATTGGTCTGACATGTGCGTAGAACCCAGCGCCGGGGGAAGTACAAAACTGGGACTCACTACCCAGAGTACTTACCCTAAGGGGAAGTAGGACTCTACACTAGGGTACTTGCAGTGTAAGGGGCTGGAAGTCAATACTGCTCGTTTTCTGTAAGGGGGGGGGAGGATAGGACTGTGCAGAGTACTTACCGTGACAGGGGGAGGTGTAGGGGGTTTAAACTTTATATTTAGCAGTTTAGACTATGAGAAAGTCAGGCCTATCTAGCACGTACTCTTGTTATGGTGTTGGTACTTGCTACACTACACTTGTACTCTTGTCAAGGAGTTGGTGTTTGCTGGATTAAGTACTCCTGTTAGGGAGTTGTACTCGCTGAGTACTAGGGGATGATAGTGCCACGGTAAATCATCCCTGAACTGCGCGTCCCACTTCCACAGAATGATGGATGCTGTAAATACCTGACATCTAACATGCGATTTTGGCTTAAACAGCAACACTCTTCTTGTCGAATAAGGCAAGTGAAAATTTGTGCAAGCAATAATTTCGCAAAAATCATTCTGAACCTAATGAGAAAAATATATTTCATTGTATTTGTTTATTATTAAATTACTGTAAATTTATCTAAAATATACTTAGTTGGATTAGGCTAAATTAAATTGAGCTTGTTTTAATAAGGTTAGGTAAGTTTTCTAAGGTTCTTTTGGTACAAAATTATTAATTTTTACATTGACATAAGAAATATATATATATATATATATATATATATATATATATATATATATATATATATATATAGATATATATATATATATATATATATATATAAGATTTAAGAGATTCATTATTGATATAAAGGTGGCATATACGGTACATGTTGTTACGTGTGTATCACCGATTATAAGGTGAAAATCTCATCCAGCTCCTCAGAGCTGGGGCGTGTGCCCAAAATACAGCAGGCATTACCCCTTTGAACAGCCGCACTGAGCCGCTGGAATAGAAAACTAGCTGCCCTGGGATCCCTAGTTACCCTGATGAGTCTTTTTCCCAGCTCCTTAAGGAATTTAGATGCACTCTTTCCCCATGAGCCAAGGGTCTCTGAGCCTATGGGAACAAACATATAATGATGGGCAAGTTCTCCATATTTTCTAGACTTTTGGGACTCCCTGAAGCTGGCAGCTGCCCCTCCTTCCTCCCTGGTGTATTGGAGATAGGTATCAGCCAAGGTAGATGCACATGTATAGTCCCACACCACCTGCTTCCCATCTGTCCAGGCTTGAAGGGTGATATCATCTGGACGCTTCTGGCTGCCATCAGATCTGCATAGTTGGGGTGGCTCCCTTACTGCTGGGCATCCAGCTGTTGTGAGGCTCCTCTTGATAATGTTATTAACCTCCTCATGTCTTGCAATCTTTCCCTCGGATTTACGGCACACAAGACCATGGTACCCGAATCGGTCTGCTGCTTATATATATATATATATATATATATATATATATAGAGGTAGTAGATTGGTAGACAGCAACCACCCAGGGAAGTACTACCGTCCTGCCAGATGACTGTGAAACAAAAACCTGTAACTGTTTTGCATGATGGTAGGATTGCTGGTTTCTTTTTCTGTCTCATAAACACGCTAAGATAACAGGGATATCTTGCTACTCCTACTTACACTTTGGTCACACTTCACAGACACGCACATGCATATATATATATACATACATCTAGGTTTTTCTCCTTTTTCTAAATAGCTCTTGTTCTTTTTTATTTCTTCTATTGTCCATGGGGAAGTGGAAAAGAATCTTTCCTCCGTAAGCCATGCGTGTCGTATGAGGCGACTAAAATGCCGGGAGCAATGGGCTAGTAACCCCTTCTCCTGTATACAATTACTAAAAAAGAGAAGAAGAAAAACTTTATAAAACTGGGTTGCTTAAATGTGCGTGGATGTAGTGCGGATGACAAGAAACAGATGATTGCTGATGTTATGAATGAAAAGAAGTTGGATGTCCTGGCCCTAAGCGAAACAAAGCTGAAGGGGGTAGGAGAGTTTCAGTGGGGGGAAATAAATGGGATTAAATCTGGAGTATCTGAGAGAGTTAGAGCAAAGGAAGGGGTAGCAGTAATGTTAAATGATCAGTTATGGAAGGAGAAAAGAGAATATGAATGTGTAAATTCAAGAATTATGTGGATTAAAGTAAAGGTTGGATGCGAGAAGTGGGTCATAATAAGCGTGTATGCACCTGGAGAAGAGAGGAATGCAGAGGAGAGAGAGAGATTTTGGGAGATGTTAAGTGAATGTATAGGAGCCTTTGAACCAAGTGAGAGAGTAATTGTGGTAGGGGACTTGAATGCTAAAGTAGGAGAAACTTTTAGAGAGGGTGTGGTAGGTAAGTTTGGGGTGCCAGGTGTAAATGATAATGGGAGCCCTTTGATTGAACTTTGTATAGAAAGGGGTTTAGTTATAGGTAATACATATTTTAAGAAAAAGAGGATAAATAAGTATACACGATATGATGTAGGGCGAAATGACAGTAGTTTGTTGGATTATGTATTGGTAGATAAAAGACTGTTGAGTAGACTTCAGGATGTACATGTTTATAGAGGGGCCACAGATATATCAGATCACTTTCTAGTTGT
>NC_091347.1:24650907-24690907 GCF_038502225.1 Cherax quadricarinatus | reverse complement strand
TGACCACACTGGAGGACAGGAGGGTCAGGGGAGACATGATAACGACATATAAAATACTGCGTGGAATAGACAAGGTGGACAAAGACAGGATGTTCCAGGGAGGGGACACAGAAACAAGAGGCCACAATTGGAAGTTGAAGACACAAATGAGTCAGAGAGATAGTAGGAAGTATTTCTTCAGTCATAGAGTTGTAAGGCAGTGGAATAGCCTAGAAAATGACGTAGTGGAGGCAGGAACCATACACAGTTTTAAGACGAGGTTTGATAAAGCTCATGGAGCGGGGAGAGAGAGGGCCTAGTAGCAACCGGTGAAGAGGCGGGGCCAGGAGCTAGGACTCGACCCCTGCAACCACAAATAGGTGAGTACAAATAGGCGAGTACACACACACACACACACACACACACACACACACACACACACACACACACACACACACACACACACACATATATATATATATATATATATATATATATATATATATATATATATATATATATATATATATATATATATATATATATATATATATATATATATATATATATATATATATATATATATATATGTTGTGGAATAGGAATTGAAAATAGACTGAGTGTAAGGAATGGGTAAGTCGAGATGAAAGGAAAAGGGGAAATTGAGGTTATTACCGAGGGATACGATAGGAGGGGCAGTGGGGAGAATGGGGAGGAAGGAGCAGAGGGGGCGGGGCTATAGAAAGAGGAAGGGAGGGGCAAGAGGAATGGGAAGGGAAGAAGAGAGACGTAGAGATGAGAGGCAGCATTTTACCCTCGTCCACAGTTCAAAGGTTGATACTGGAAGAGGGGAAATGGGGGAGGGGAGAGGAGAGGAGGGATGACTGAGGGAGGGGATAGATGAAAAGGGAAAGGGAGGGGAGGGATGAGAGGGGAAAAGGAGGGGAGGAATGAGGAGGGTAAAAGAGGGGAACGACGAGGAGGGAAAAGGAGAGGGAAGGGATAAGAGGCTGGAAGGGAAGTGAAGGGGAGAATAGGAGAGAGAGAAAAAACAGTAAGGAAAGCGAGAGAGAGAAAGGGAATGGAAAGGAGGGGGAGAGATGAAAAAGGGGAGAAAAGACACCAGAAGGGAATGGTAGACAAGGGGACTGGAGTGAAACAGAGGGGTAAGAGAGAGAAAGAGAGAGGAGAGAGAGTTAAAGGAGAAGGGGGAGAAAAAGAGGGAGGGGAGGGTTGGGGAAGGGGAGGGTTGGGGGAGGGCAGGGTTGGGGGAGGGGAAATTGTTCGAAAACCAATCAGAGGGAAGCAATGACTGCCATGATTTTCTTTCTCTCTTTTAGTAACATTCTCCCTTATCTCTCTTCCCTCGTACGTTAAATCTTGATCTCTCTTTCACACACACTCTTTTATATCTCTTTCACACACATTCTTTTATCTCTCTTTCTCTCTCGTGCTGATGAGGGAGGGAGAGAAGATTGCTTTAGAAAGAGAGACAGAGATAGAGACAGACAGACAGTGACAGACACAAAGACAGGCACACAACGAGAAAGTGAGAGAGAGAGAGAGAGAGAGAGAGAGAGAGAGAGAGAGAGAGAGAGAGAGGTAAACAGAGGCACTGTACAAATGATTCCTGCTAATTCATTAAGCAACTAATTGAAGTCTCGACCTGATCCGTCTGACGCTGTAATTAATTACTATCACTTATATTTCTTCACTTGTTTTCAAACTAAGAATTGTTAAGAAACCGGGAATTTTTAGAAACCGGGATTTTTTTAGAAACCGGGAATTTTTAGAAACCGGGAATTTTTTAGAAACCGGGAATTTTTAGAAACCGGGAATTTTTTAGAAACCTGATTTTTTTTAGAAATCTGGAATTTTTAAGTAACCGTGAATTTTTAAGGAACAGGGAATTTTTAAGAAACGGGGATTTTTTTTTAAGGAATCGGGACTTTTTTTTTAAGAAACCGAGAATTTTTAAGAAATCGGGATTTAAAAAAAAACCGGGATTCTTTTTAAGGAACCGGGAATTTTCAAGAAACCAGGATTTTTTAAGAAACCAAGAATCTTCAGAAACGCGCAGGTCTCAAAACTCCACAACTAAGATTTTTTGACTATATTTGCCATATTATATATATATATAAAAGAATGCCATAAGTGTCTTGCTATTTACTTTTAGGATTTTAAAGGAAGAATATATATATATATATATATATATATATATATATATATATATATATATATATATATATATATATATATATATATATATATATATATATATATATATATATATATATTAGAATTAGGTGTACACACATCTCAGGTACCTTGATTACAACTGGGATACAATAACAAGATTCTTCGGAACACACCAGTTCAAAACGATGTTCCAGTTATGCCTCGTTTCTCCATTTCGTATCTTTCAGGCACATCTCTTTGTTATCTTCGATGTTTTTATTGAAGTCTGTCACGCTATTGAACCCCTGAGTGTGCAAAAGACATTTCGGCCTACACATCTTGTTAGCCTCATCCTACACATCCTGTTACCTTCGTCCTACACATCCTTTTAGCCTCGTCCTATACTTCCTGTTAGCCTCTTCCTACACATCCTGTTAGCCTCGTCCTACACATTCTGTTAGCCTCGTCCTACACATTCTGTTAGCCTCGTTCTACACATTCTGTTAGCCTCGTCCTACACATTCTGTTAGCCTCGTTCTACACATCCTGTTAGCCTCGTCCTACACATCCTGTTAGCCTAGTTCTACACATCCTGTTAGCCTCGTTCTACACATCCTGTTAGCCTCTTCCTACACATCCTGGGGAAGGTCTTATAACCACGCAGCAATTTCCCGGACCTCCACAATCCTTGCACCAGGGTAAACGAGGTTCTGTGTAGCGCCTTCGAGCGGAATAAACCCTGATGGGGGAGGGTGCTCCTCCATGCTAAAGGCTTCCTTCGGAAACCCTGCTGATGAAGCCTGAAAAGTCCGCCTCGCTAGACAGACTGGTTCATGCGGGTCTGTAGACCATCTACTGACAGACTCGTCCATGCAGGTTCACGGACCATCTACTGGCAGACTGGTCCATGCAGTTTCACGGACCATTTACTGACAGACTGGTTCACGCAGGTTCACGGACCATTTACTGACAGACTGGTTCAAGCTGTCTATGGACTCGCTGACTGCTTTCATCAAGGGACAACGAACAGCTAAGTTTAATTACTAGCCTGGACAAACACACGTACATAAACTATAAATCGAGAACTTTAACAAGAACTTAATCGATAACTTTAGCGAGAGCTTAATCGCTCAAAACATAGCTTTTTAATTTAGGATTATTTTTTTTGAGGGGAATTCTTACTGTCCAACTGTCTGTCTAACTAACTGTCTAACTAACTGTCTAACTATCTAACTAGTTAGCTAACTGCCTCAGTAAGACATCCACAAATCGTTATATCCTACACTGAAACTCGTCGTCACATCTGGTTTGATAATAGTCCAGGAGGGAGCGAAATGTTGCCTGAGGGCAGGTGAAGGGTTCTTCAACCAAGGAATTGGAGCTACCATCCCTTTCCTTGGATCAAACTTGATTACCATTTATTACCCAGGAGATGTGTGACTTCTGCTAATTTAGCCCTTACTAATAATAATAATAATAATAATAATAATAATAATAATAATAATAATAATAATAATAATAATAATAAGTACAAGAATAGGAAAGATAATAATAATAATAATAATAATAATAATAATAATAATAATAATAATAATAATAATAATAATAATAATTCTGAGTATGTATTCGAGTATTGGTGGAGACAAGTGTGTGGGGACCAAGACTCTTGCTTGAACTTAAGCATCTCCAGTTTGCATATTTATAAGCAAAAATACTCTTTGCTCGAAATATCAAAACTTCCCATAATACACAATCACCTTTGGAACTACCTAGTGCGTGTGCGTGAGAGACGTACACACTGCACTGCGTGCAGCCAGCAGTAACAGCCTGGTTGATCAGGCTCTGATCCACCAGGAGGCCTGGTCACAGACCGGGCCGCGGGGGCGTTGACCCCCGGAACTCTCTCCAGGTAAACTCCAGGTAAACACACACACACACACACACACACACACACACACACACACACACACACACACACACACACACACACACACACGCACACACGGAATGTAGGCTCCAGACTCTTACTCTCCATTCACTGAATGATCCATACAGGTCTTGGCAACTTTGACTAAAGAAACAAGTTCATAACTGGTTCTGAACTTGTTCGACATGTCTCTCGTGACACTGAGCAACATTTCAACCCTGGTTCGATGATCCCCTTAAAAATCATTTTTTCCGAAGCACTGTAAAAGGGTCAAGTGGCTACGATAATGGTATTCGATACCAACAAGTTGACAACACACATGTGAAACAGTTACGTATCTTTATTCCGAAACGTTTCGCCTACACTGTAGGCTTATTCAGTCGGGTACAGAAGAGTTTAGCAGAATTAGTTGTGAGGTGGTCAGTCCCTCAGCCTGGAGAAGAGTTGTGCTCCATAGACTATGGAGCAAAAACTGAGGGACTGACCACCTCAGAACTAATTCTTCGAGGATGATGGCTTGATTACATCGTCTTTACATCCCTACTACTTCTGCTGCCTCTGTACTCGACTGAAGAAGCCTACAGTGTAGGCGAAACGTTTCACAATAGAGATATCTAACTGTTGTACATGTGTCTTATGAAAAGGTCGAGCTAAACCCTCGACCTCTTACTTCCCAACCTGACGCTGGAGTGGTGGGTCGTCGATGTCAAAAGTGCTGTTTCAGACAGCATTGTGCCAAAAAATAATCTTTGGTGACCTTTTACTTTGACGAGAAGAGTTACCACTCTGTTTTTTGTCTCTCCCGTTCTTTTTCTTTAAGGTTTGGAGGTACAGTACCAGCAGCTATGTCTCATTCCCAAGGTGTACCGTGTAGCTGCATGCCTTCTGGTGGTATAGTGGTACAGTACCAGCAGCTATGTTTCATTCCCAATGTGTACCGTGTAGCTGCATGCCTTCTGGTGTTACAGTACCAGCAGTTATTTCTTGTTCCCAAGGTGTACCGTGTAGCTGCATGCCTTCTGGTGGTACAGTACCAACGGCTACGCCTCGTTCCCAGAACGTACTGTAAAACGTGATGCCTTTTGGAGGTCATCTTCGTCTCATTCCTAAAGACTTTTGGCGTCTCCTCTAGAAGAAAAGAAAGAAATAGTTTTGAAGTCAAATGCCGGCAGATCTTTGAATAAACTTCGGCGTTTTCTGGCACTCTTGACCTCTTTTTTAAGTGCCGCGATAGCTGAAACAAGTTACCGTAAACGATTCCCTGCAGAAACTTTCCTGACGTTCGCAGTGACATGTCTGATAGTCTTTTGTTTTCTCTACTTGACGGCAGTAAATGTCTGAGGCCATGTTATGGTTGTGGACCCAAGATATGTCCAGTAATAGTCATGGACCCATGATTCTTCCAGTTGCAGTCATGGATCCATGATTCTTCCAGTAACAGACATGGACCCATGATTCTTCCAGTAACGGTCATGGACCCATGATTCTTCCAGTAACAGTCATGAACCCATGATACTACACGTACACTTCTCTAGGATTGTCTTGGACCTGGAGATATCTTTGAAGAACAAGTAGTTAAGTTTACTATGAAGTGTTGGGACACTCCTTATCTCCAGTTAGTGATATTTATATTTATATGCGTAAACTCAGTGTTGACGGGAGGATAGTTTTAAGAATGTTGCTCCACTCGTCTGTTTAGCTTTAATGTACAGACGTATTTAATCTAGATTTTTTTAAATAATGGTTCGTACTTGTTTAATGTTTCTTATCCTATTTATTACGTTCGATACGGCTGTTTTGACTTTGACAGTGATACACCTCAGTATCAATAAAGATACTTAGGTGTTGTACATGGGTCTCATTCGTCAAATTGTTGGTGAAGATACTTAGGTGTTGCACACGTCATTTTCGTCAAATTGTTGGTATTATACCTTCGACCTAATGATATGTGCTGAATCTATTACACAATACGTCGATTTTCGAAAACATGGTTATCTTTAAGCCAGTAAATAAAGACTCAAACAGAAAGAAAATTTCAATATTCATATTCCATCCACTGCCTCGTACAGTACAGTTTTGTAACGAGTTAGCATCTTGAGGAATTAGACACATGTGCAACATCTGGGTATCTTTACTGTAGACGTTTCGCCCTCCAGTGGCTTTATCAATACAAATTCAAGGACATAATTGGGAGACAGTAGAACTATATATGCAGGATGAGATAATTAGCCCCTCAGGCAGGTATGATGTTCGTCAGGAAACAGGACAAGTGTTTCCTGACGAGGGTCTTAGTCAAATGATGACCCGCAGCTGGAGCTTTTTGGTCATCTTATCGAGACCTTCCGCTGGTCCCTCGGGTACTGTATACCTTACCTGTACAACGAGTTAGCATCTTCCTGTGGAGGTTAGCAAACTGTTGTCTTGTGAGAGTTCCTGGGTGAGGATCAGACACTTGCTTCCTCCTGTACGGTGACTGGCTAATGTTAATCACCGCTGAATCAGAAGTGCCGAGCTTGCTTGTTGCTCTTTGTCTCTGTCTCTGTCTCTCTTTCTCTCTCTCTCTCTTTCTTTCTCTCTAATCGGCTCTGGGCATCACATCCACTGAGACTGGAGCTGAATACTGAAACACCTTCAAGCGTGAAACCCTGGAAGTAGCGGGGAAGGGATTGAGGAGGAAGACTGATTTGAGAGAGAAGCCTAGGCAGCCGAAGAAGCTTTGTTTCAAGACCGGGTGTTAGGGATGGGGAAAGAGTCCTTATCGAGGACCTCTCCCAGCACTGTGAAGAGAACGCTGGAGGATTTATCTGGCATGGGACTTCGCAGGTGTCTTGGAGAACTGAAGTCACTTTCTCAATTTGTTTTATTTCAAATGTTCATTACTGGCTTTCTTTGAAGCTATGTCCACTAACAAAGTGAGTGGAGCTGTCTAATGCTAAACGTTTCTTAGTCCCTTTGCTTCCTTGGGTAGCAATGAAAATGAGTTGGGCCAATATTTTTATTAGTGGGTTTGGGTTCGAGAAGGACCTGCCATATATGTGCTAGTAGGCTTGCTACAGTGTTCTTCTTTTCTTATGTTTCCTATAAACCCTAGACGGAAATATTACCCTCTGGGTATTAACCTAACGGGTGTTCAGTCCATTCAATATCACACAACTTTCAGTAATAACATCTGACTTTCTATCAGGCACAGACAGGGACTTCCCAGAAGCAAATACACAGTGTATTTTTTTTTTTTTGGCCCTAGGCAGTTCTAACTACAAGTCTGTGATCGTATGTCTAAAAGCACCGAAACTCTTCTCTTCTGTATAAATGAAGGTTAGAGTACACTCACCTGGGTAAGGATGGAATTCTCCTATCAATCAGTCTGTCAGAATTTGATGTCTGTGTCTGTTGTCCGTCTCTCTGTCTCTGTCTCTCTCTCTTACCCTATCATTTTAGTTACAGTTTTGCTCTATAAACAGAGCCAGAGACGGGCTCTGCAGGTACACACACACAGAGGCGTGCAGATGGTCTCCATTACGGCGCTCCACGGCTCACTTACACCCTTTAACTGTGTGTAGCTTTGAGCAGCCACCAGATCATCTCCAGAATGGGAAGGAGTGAGATGAGAGAGGAGAGAGAGAGAAAGAGACAGAGGTGTGCGAGAGAGAGAAAGAGAGTCAGTCCGTCCTATTTCGCGGTCCTGAGTCTTCCTTAATACAGTCCAGTAACATCCTAAAGCATTATTAGAGTGGAGTGGGATGAGGGTTGCTCACTGGAGTGGGATTACACCCAGCAGCATCCACCGGTGAGGGCGACCTCATCTCCGGAGTGGAGTAAAGAAGGCTCACTGGAGTGGTGACTCCTCCATCCAGGAGCATCCACCACTGACGCTGGCCTCATCTCAGGAGTGGAGTGAAGGAGGCTAGCTGGAGTGGCGACTCCTCCATGCAGCAGCATTCAACACTGACGCTCCTCTCATCTCATTAACTCAGCATCCAGGGACGCATCTCTGTCTGACGAGATCGAGCCTCCGTAGTGTGTAATGAGGTCGCTGGCTACGACACACGGTCATGTCACGATCACAGTGTGTGTGTGTGTGTGTGTGTGTGTGTGTGTGTGTGTGTGTGTGTGTGTGTGTGTGTGTGTGTGTGTGTGTGTGTGTGTGTGTGTGTGCGTGTGTGTGTATCAAACGTGCATCAGTTTGCCTTAATAAATATTTAGCGCCAGTGCCGCTCTAAGATCAGCTCAGGAACGCGACAGTTCCCGTGACAGTGCCCGACGTGGGATTTGAAAATGATTGGAAATGAGGCGAGGGATATGCCAGTCACAAGTGACGTACTCAAGAGGAATATCGACAAATTAAAGGAATTTCAAACCCCGGTAGTGGCTGGAATCTAAATTGATAGAAGAGAGAGATTGAGAGAGAGAGAGAGAGATTGAGCTCTCGAAGTCACTTAAGACGGATTCAGAAACGTCGTAAATTAAAGACTCTCAAGATTGAAATATCTGCATTTCAAATAATAATAATAATAATAATAATAATAATAATAATATTTATTATTATTATTATTATTATTATTATTATTATTATTATTATTATTATTATTATTATTATTATACACGCCCTTTTCATTATTTTCACTGTACAAGTGAAGGACATGAAAAGATACATAAGGAGTATTTCTTAGTGCCAGAAATAGGAGAACAAGAAGCTGTCAATTTAAATATACGAGTTAGGATGGCTGGGTGTGAGAAGGACCTCCCTAGCATAGGCCAGTAGGCCTTCAGATTGCTTTCCTCTTTGTTTGTGTTCAACTTTTATTTTCGTCTTTCACTGGGCTATCTACTGACACATGCGTTTTAAGTTAACTAAATAATAATAATAATAATAATAATAATTCTTGGTAGGAGGTTGGTAGACAGCACCAACCCCTTATCAGTCTAGGACACTCTTATTTTACAACCCTATTTACGAATGTAAACCCATTTAACAACCTCATTTGCTAACCCATTAAGCAACTACATCTGTATACCCAAACAACAATGGTAATATCAGAGTTATTCTGGGAAATATTCCCGTTTTTTTCCTTCCTGTATAAATACAGACGCATGTATATGCATGTATATTGACACATGTATATATAGAAAACCACACACACACACACACACACACACACACACACACACACACACACACACACACACACACACACACACACACACACACACACACAAACATGCAGGCTGCAGCAATTACAGGGCCAAAAGAACTCGTACGCTCTCAGATTGTTGATTATAACTACAGCTTTCATATAGAAAGCTGGATGTTCAAGCCTCTAGACTGAGCCTCTCTCTCTCTCTCTCTCTCTCTCTCTCTCTCTCTCTCTCTCTCTCTCTCTCTCTCTCTCTCTCTCTCTCTCTCTTTCTCTCTCTTTCTCTCTCTACACCCCTATCTCTTAATGACCACTCCACCCCATCCCTCTCTCTTTTTTAATCACTCCACTCACCCTCACAATCATCTCTCCACTCACTCTCCCAAGCACCTCTCCCCTCTCCCTCACAGTCACCCCACCACCCACCCTCACAATCATCCCTGCACCCTCACAATCATCTTTGCACCCTCACAATCATCCCTGCACCCTCACAATCACCCTCACACACTGAATCAGAGAGAATAAATGCGAGAAAAAAATGAGAAAATATGTGTCCTTTCACAGTGGTGACTGGAGTACACCGCGAGACTCGGACTTGTACTCGGCTTTGTACTCACAGATCTGTATTCTGATTTACAATCACTGATTCGTAGTCTAGTTATACTCGCTGATTCGTTCTCTGGTTTGTAGTTATTTGTACTCTAACAGCGGGGGCGTTGGCCCCCGAAAACCTCTCCAGGTATACTCCAGGTAACATGCACATTAAAAGAACTCAAACACACATACAGACACAGACACACACAAGTACACACAGACAGACAGACAGACAGACAGACAGACACACACACACACACACATACACACTCAGGAGCTGTGACTCGATCCGTGCAACTACATATAAGTGAAGATACACACACAGACACACACACACAGGAGCTGTGACTCGACCCCTGTAACCACAAATAGGTGAATACACACCAAGATAGACCCCAGTATATGATAACACACTCCATTAAAAATAAAATCCTTTTCCCGTCCTCCTTGTCCAATGGGAATACTCCACACTATATTTTTCCCCTAATGACGAGGCGAAGGTTTGAGTTAGACTTACCCAGAGGCGTTTCTAACTACTAATACAGGATGCCGAGTTTTACACGTGGACTGAGAGCTTCATTCATCAGGATATTTTTTTTCCAGCCGTGGGGAGACTTACTGCCTTTGGGATAGCTTACAACTCTTAATTAAGCTTGGAGGATCAAAGGTATTCCTTTATATACCTTGAGGCGCTGGTCACTCCGCTGGGGTATTTGCAGAGGCGAAAAAACACGCTTGGATATGAAGTGTGTGTGTGTGTGTGTGTGTGTGTGTGTGTGTGTGTGTGTGTGTGTGTGTGTGTGCGTGCGCGCTTCGTGTTACACATACTGCTATTGTGCTCTCCTGACCAGACGCTGACGCAACAAACACCCACTAGCTTGTACCGTCTATGCTCATCCATCTTCCTAGAGGCTCTAGTCTAGTAGACACCTGCCTGCTCACCCTGACTTCTGTTTTAAGATACCAATTACTGTTCGTTACTGAGTACTTATTTCATACTAAGAGTGGATCATTCACGAAACACCTGGGGTACCTGACTCCCCAAAACAACCACATATACGTGAATACTTGCCAAGCAGCCAGGATCCCGGACTAGGTGAAAATTATGCATAAATACAGCAACCTGTAGATTATCCAATTCGTTGCGATGACCTGGCGTAGAACATCCACCTCTGTTTCTTCACTATACATAATATATTCCTATTTACTGCGCTTCTTTCATTGGTCACACACTGATTTCACTTTTTCTTGGGGTACACATGTGGCAACACTAGGCTTGCCGTCTCTGTCTTCTGCCACCAACATCACTCTCAAGATCACTTATAAAATTGTGGCTCTCACCACCCTTATTTGACTCAGGGTAACTTGCAATTCACTTTAGGGGTTGTTCACTGACCCTGACACATTTAACGACCCCTGCAGTATCCTTGGGTATTCCACAAAACACTTAAATTCACAGCACTAAAGTTGTGTGACTCTAACACGCGCGTTCCTGACTGTGTGCTAGTTACCATTGTATCAAAGGTACTTGTTGATAATATACTTGGCCTGTTCGGGGTGTGTATGTGTGTTGTCTGTTTGTGTGTGTGTACTCACCTACTTTTGGTTGCATGGGTCGATTCATAGCTCCTGGCCCCGCCTCTTCACTGGTCGCTACTAGGTCCTCTCTCTCCCTGCTCCACGAGCTTTATCAAACCTCGTCTTAAAACCAAGTATGTATGTATGCGTGTATGTATGTGTACTCTTGCAAAAACCAGTCATGGCTTCAACATTCAAATATATTTGAGATCCCAAATTTCATGAGCAATATTTACTGTTTCACGAAAAAATTGTAAATTATATTGACCGAAAAATTATTAACTTCGAATTTCGAGACAGAAGGAAAAGAAAGGAAGGGGTTAGTGGGATAGACGTCCCGTAGCCCGAGCACTAGCGCACTCACCTCACACACTGAGGTTCGTGGTTCGATTCCCGGTACGGGTGAAAACATTAGAACGTGTTACCTTAAGACACCTACTGTCCATGTTCACCTAGCAGTAAAATAGGTACCTGGGTGTTAGTCGACTGGTGTGGGTCGCATCCTGGGGACAAAATTAGCCTAATTTGCCCGAAATGCTCTACATAACAAGGGGTTTTCTATACAGTAGTATGTCATTGATGTCAGCTATGGTCTGTATAAGTTGTATCATGTACTTGTAAAAATAAAGATTAATATTATTATTATTATTATTATTATTATTATTATTATTATTATTAAGGGATAAGGAGAGGGGTGATCATTGTTGTAGGAGAGTGAGGGTATTGTGAGGTGGTTATAGGGTTAAGGGGTAAAAGGGTGAATGGTAAAGGGTAAAGGGGAGAGAAGTCACTCGTTGAGTGTTTAACGCCGCTGTTAAATTGACTAAAATTGTATTTTTATGGACAAACTTTTTTTTTTTGGGTGGAAATTGGTACTGAGGCAGCAAATTGTCTTTCAGAATCAAAGTATTCTGAAATATCCGAAGCACCTGTGTGTGTATACGTAAACCATCTGTGTGTACACGTGAACCACCTGCGTGTACGCGTGAACCACCTGTGTGTACACATGAAGCTCCTGTGAGTACACATGAACCACATGAGTACACATGAACCACCTGTGAGTACACATGAACCACCTGTGAGTACACATGAACCACCTGTGAGTACAAAACTAAAAAAATATTTTCAAGATAGCTCTATATTTAAGCTATATTTATTTACAATTTACTAATTATTATATTTCGCAACTTAATGTATCTATACTTTAAAAAATACTGAAACATTCTTATCATAACGAACGTCCACTATTCTAACTCCCGAATTATATATATATATATATATATATATATATATATATATATATATATATATATATATATATATATATATATATATATATATATATATATATATATCCCAGTACGAATACACTTGGGATTTAATCCCGGTGTTGAAGACTCAATATTCTTGACTCGTGGTGTACAGCATGACGCCTAATTAGGTTTCAAATCTAATATTAAAATCTAATTAAGTTTCAAACGTAATATTAGAGCTTAGTTAGGTTTGAAACCTAATTAGGTTTGAAATCTAATATTAAGACCTAATTAGGTTTGGAACCCAATATTAGAGCCCATTTAGGTTTGAAACTTAACGTTAAGGTCTAATTAGGTTCGAAACCTAATTATTTTGAATAACATCACTTACGTAATTGCTGTCACCTACGTGTCTCCTGCAATAAGCACTTCGACTATCCCATAACATCACTTAAGTAATTGCTATCACCTACGTGTCTCCTCCACAAGCACTTCGACTATCCCACATAACCATCACCACTGTCTAAACTATTTTAAATACCACCATACCACAGGTGACAATAGGCACAACTCTGCCATACACAAATAAACCGCACACAGGACACTGAGACTTAAGACGGTGTTTTGGTCCGACTTGGACCATTAACAAGTCACACAGCTGCGCGAAGGGAAGGGAGCCAGTATGACTTTGCCATAGGTATTAGACCTATCCATTAGCAATTATCGGAATATATCTACATCCGCTACAGAAAGCGCACATCAGTGCATTCTGAAATGCATTTGCGTAACAACAAATGCTCCAATGTACTCAGAAACGCAATTATAGAACCTCAAATGCGTCATTACTCCAGCAAATTCGTTGACACAATCTCTAATACGCTAATATATTCCCATATATATCACAACCATCCAACATGAGCCAATTCAAGCTTTTTTTTTTAGTTTTCCCCAATTCTGTCCATATATCTCCTGCGTGGGGGGGTTGCTGTTGAAAAAAAGCCATCTGTTATATATCACTATCTGGCGAAAATCCCATTTGGAAAGTGCCCGATAAAAATATATGAGCATATGGAGGGACAATTTTTGTAACTACTAGGGATAGTCTATAAATCATTGACAGTCATTACTGAGGTGCCAGAGGAGCAAATTTATTTGTTAGAGGAAGGGGAAAGACAGATAGAGGGGGAGAGATAGAGAGAGGGAGGGAGAGGGATAGAGAGAGAGGGGGGAGAGATAGAGAGAGGGAGGGATACAGTGGAGGGAGAGATAGAGGGAGAGAGAGATAGAGGGAGAGAGAGATAGAGGGAGATAGATAGATAGATAGATAGATAGATAGATAGATAGATAGATAGAGAGAGAGAGAGAGAGAGAGAGAGAGAGAGAGAGAGAGAGAGAGAGAGAGAGGGTGTTAAAGTACAGATATGTCACGGATGTTAATTTAATTTTTACCGGGTTAAATTATCGGCTAGAAATCTTCAGCAGGTTAATATCTGGGACTAATTTGTCTAGTTCTCTCGTCAAGCATCTTCAGAGGAAATTCCTAAGTGTATTTTAGGTAGCATGTATCTGCCTGCTCATTACCGCGGACTGAGGATCGAACCTATTCCACCTCTTGTTACAACGAATCACCCACGCGGGTTTAGCACTCAATATAAATATAGTAACGAAGGCCGACTAAAAAAAAGTTAAAATAAGCAAAGGTTTTAAGGTAATCCCATTAATAATAACTTTAGTTAGCAGTTCAACGAGATATTGAACCTGCTAATACATCCTGTGTGGTAAGCCAGTGGAAGGTCTCTGTCAGATGACCAAAAGCTCCAGTGGTGGGTTATATGGCTAAGATCCGCGTCAGGAAACACTTGTCCTGTGTCCTGACGAACCTTACCTAGCCTAACCTCCAATGTTAGGTGTTGTGAGCTTGGTGCTTCGCTGTTAGAGATCACATTAGTTAAGCTTGACTGCAGTAACCTGGCAAACGATAAATATTATCGATATTGAACAGGTAATATGCAGTCTTAAAGATCATGGTGTAGCTGATAGGTTTCAAATCTCATTACCCATTCTCAGTGTGTATATATGCTGAAAGGACACTTTAATCTCTGTTTTAAGGATTTAAGTAACAAGTAGTCTTAATGACTATCTTGTAGTCGATAGCCTTCAAACCTACTAGCCAACCAAGATAATATGTAGTCTTAATGACTATCATGTAGTCGATAGCCTTCAAACCTACTAGCCAACCAAGATAATATGTAGTCTTAATGACTATCATGTAGTCGATAGCCTTCAAACCTACTAGCCAACCAAGATAATATGTAGTCTTAATGACTATCATGTAGTCGATAGCCTTCAAACCTACTAGCCAACCAAGATAATATGTAGTCTTCATGACTATCATGTAGTCGATAGCCTTCAAACCTACTAGCCAACAACAACAAAAAAAAGAATAATATTCTGGGTGTCGAAACCAATACTATGTTTTTTGAATAAAATCAAACGGAAAAAACTATGAGCATAATACACAAATTCCCTGAGTTGAATTAAATTTTTATTAGTAATAAAATATAGACAAAGCCACAACAACAACAGAATATCAGGCCAACAGAGCTTAAAAAAAAAAAAAGATCGAGAAATAGGAAGGAAAAAAAATCCTCTCTATCACGAAACACAAAATCACCTGAAAAATAAATAGAAGACATCCACAGACGAGAAGAATGTCGGGTCAGGTTACGAGGGAAAAAAGAAAAAAAAAAAAGGAAATGAACGCGCGAAGTCTGGTGAAAAAAAGCCTGACTTATGTAATAAAATATATATATATAGCCTAACAGATGTTATAATCACGTAGTTTTGTAAATATTGGAGATAGGGTAAAAATATGCTGAATTTAGGAGAGAGATAATGATGTAGGTAACGACTCTTAACAGCTCTTAGCTTGTAAATAATTAGGAATCCTTAACCTAACGTTGTAAAACCCTGTGTAAAACAGAGAGAGAGAGAGAGAGAGAGAGAGAGAGAGAGAGAGAGAGAGAGAGACGCTGGTGTGTTAGCTATGGGAGTGTCAGTCGTAGATGCACTTCAGAGCGGAAGCTGTTTAACATTTTTTTTGAGGGGGGCGTACTTCATTTTCTGTTGTTTTGCTTCTTGCCCGGATTTTTCCCTTTCTTCCTCTTGCCTGTCTCTATCGGTTTATCGATTTGTGTTATTCTCTCTCTCTCTCTCTCTCTCTCTCTCTCTCTCTCTCTCTCTCTCTCTCTCTCTCTCTCTCTCTCTGTGCCTCTTCGTATTTCTATCTCTTGTGAGTGTGAGTGTGTGTGTGTGTGTGTGTGTGTGTGTGTGTGTGTGTGTGTGTACATTTACTGGATTTCGGATTCGCGGACTCAGTCGTACCTGTGCTTAAAGCAGTGTTGTACAGTATTCTTCCATCACCAACAACCAGCAAAATTTCTCCACAGCCTTGAACTTATGAATAAATAGTTCCTAAACTCACCTAAGTCTAGTTTACACATTTCGCTGCTTTATCACTTCCTCTTATAATCGTGTATGTCGTGATCACATCCCCTCTTGCCCTCCTCTCTTTATAGATCTTTTCACTAGCTTCCAGGACAAGTCTCGGTTCAAATCTTTGGGTCTTTTCTATATTTTGGACGTGGGTTACAAGGTGGGGGATGCACGCTAAGCTTATATTTACGTCAGGTATTGGGTCGTAAAGGTTTCTTTGTTGACGTTCCTGAATGCTATTTTAACACTTTTCTGATTAAATTAAATCTAGTCCACAGCTAACTCCAACTCCACACTGATCCCTGTTTATATGTATCACTGCAATAAAAGTTTAATAAAGATAATCTAACATAAATCTTTGATATAAGCTGAGGTAGGTAACAGATATTAGCTTGTAAATGAAAGAAGGAACTGGAACTCTTAAGTTATCCCTATAAAACCCAACGTATAAATAAAAAAACGCCTCAGAGATTGCAAACTTCATTCCATTTTTCTGTTTTATCACCTGATCCTTAAGTCACTTGTCTTCGTATAAAGTTGTGGAGCAATTTCGGTTTCGTTTCAGCCCTTAACGCAATATCTTTTTCAAATTGCCTCTCCGCTTCTCTCATTCTCTCATATTTGTTTCTGGACCATCGACTCGTTTTCCAATATTGTGCAGTTTCCCTTCCTCTGTAGTTCTTCCGCGCCTCCTTCCTCATACAATTCCTCCTCCTCCTCTTCTTCCTTCTCCTTCTACTCCTTGTTTTTGATACATACCTATGATTTATCTGTGACCAGTTTCGAGAGTTTTTTGGGAACTTTGTAGGCTGGTCGGAAGCCAGACTGTAATAATAATAATAATAATAATAATAATAATAATAATAATAATAATAATAATAATAATAATATTTATTTTCATAATTCTAATAGATATTCAGGAAGAATGTCTCTCGTGATGAATGTTAATGGTTGTAATTATAACCTTAATTTTTAAAGGGGTGGAGGGGTAAGCCAGTGGAAGGCCTCGGTCAGATGACCAAAAGCTCCAACCGCGAATCATCATATGACCCGCGTCAGGAAACACTTGTCTTGTTTCCTAACATACCTAACGTCTCTTAGTAAGTTTATTAGACACAGGTACACATAAGTACGATTATCATACACAGTGTAAATTACCACTGTCATGCACTGAACTGACAGCAGTGCATGTATATATATATATAGATGTGTGTGTGTGTATATAAATATATATATATATATATATATATATATATATATATATATATATATATATATATATATATATATATATATATATATATATATATATATATATATATTATATCTGTTTATATATACTAAGAGTTTAATTTAATCCCGAATATGAGAGTATTGGAATTAAAGCCTATCGATCCTGGACTGTCGATAGTCTTTAAACTCAATTAACGAACCAACCTGAACAGACCTCGCTTCTCTCAGCTTGAAGGCTCCACATACTCACAGATGATCCCGCACCCGGACCAGCGGCTTGAAGGCTCCACATACTCACAGATGATCCCGCACCCGGACCAGCGGCTTGAAGGCTCCACATACTCACAGATGATCCCGCACCCGGACCAGCGGCTTGAAGGCTCCACATACTCACAGATGATCCCGCACCCGGACCAGCGGACTGAAGGCTCCACATACTCACAGAAGATCCGGTACCCGGTCCAGCGGCTTGAAGGCTCCACATACTCACAGATGATCCGGCAACCGGACCAGGTCTGGACATGGCTTGTGAAGGATACGACCCACACCAGTCGACTAATACCCAGGTACCTACTTGCTGTTAGGTGAACGGGACAACAGGTGTAAGGAAATACGGCGGGGTAGAAACTGTCCTGTTCACCTAGCAGCAAGTAGGTACCTGGGTGTTAGTCGACTGGTGTGGGTCGCATCCTGGGGGACAAGATTGATGATCCCAATGGAAATAAGACAGTCCTCGATGACGCACTGACTTTCTTGGGTTATCCTGGGTGGCTAACCCTCCGGGGTTAAAAATCCGAAGGAAATCTCATCTTATTATTCGCCAGTGTCTTCAAGATGGATATGGAATTTGCATCTAGTAATAAAATATAGAAAAAAAACATAACAACAACAGAATATCGGGCCAACAGAGCTTAAAAAAGTGAGAAATAGGAAGGAAAAAATAATTGGCGATAACTCTGTTCCCCTACTTTAGGCTACGTCAGACTTGTCAGGAAACAGGACAAGTGTTTCCTCACGCGGGTCTTAGTTATATGATGAAACACAGCTGGAGCTTTTAGTCATCTGACCGAGGCCTTCCGCTGGCTTACCAGTCCATCCTATTTAAAAATTAAGGTTATAATTATAACATTCCTGAAGTCTTCCAGCTCAGTCTAACAGAATTCAACACTGTAAGTGTAGTGGTATGAAGATCATCCTGAGTGACGGTATCTGACAGGGAAACATTTAACTGATGCTCTCACTACGTAACTGTTATACAGAACTGGGCAACAGTACGTTGCTGATGTATCTAATTTTGCTAAAAGAAAGCAAAGTATCCTCAGTTTTACCTCCACTATTCCTTATACTCTCCTCTTTCACCCTCACCCTCACTCTATTCCTCACCCCTCACTCTTCCTGATGCTCTCCTCCCTCACCCACACTCTTCCTAACCTTCTCCTGCCTCACCCACACACTCTCCCTGACCAGTGATACAGCGGGTCGTGGCCTATCATTCCTTCATCAGAGAGGCCACCAAGAAGTCAATGTTTACACTGCTTTTATAACTGTGACCGAATGTATCATTGCATCGACCGCCTCACTCCTGCCACGGGACTCTTAATCCAAGGAATGAGATCAACTCTCCCTTCATCGAATCAAGCCTGATTATTTCAATTTCTTCAGCGCTTTTTCATGCGAATAATAATAATAATAATAATAATAATAATAATAATAATAATAATAATAATAATTTATAATACTAATAATTAATAATAATAATAATAATAATAATAATAATAATAATAATGATAATAATTAATGATAATAATAATCGTCTAACAAAAGCAACTACCAAACTCCTTTTAATTCAACTTGATTCCTTTCGGCGTCTCCCTTGGCTTAAAAATAACCTAAACCTCATTTAAAGTCAATTAAGTCCACTTAAAAAGGCCCTTTAAAAATTGGCCTCGCTCCTTAAGAAATAGATGGAGAAAATTGTAGTTTTTGAGGTGAAAGATGAATGACATACATCTTCCTCCCCCACTCTCTCTCTCTCTCTCTCTCTCTCTCTCTCTACCTGTCTCTCTGTCTCCACCTCACACACAGCCGTATCACCCAGCATTTAATAAATTCTACTCTCCACAGGATATTTTAAGATAGGTGCAGGTTTGGGAGTAGGAGGAGGAGGACCCAGCATTTAATAAATTCTAAGGACAGGATAGAGGAAGATAGGTGCAGGTTTGGGAGTAGGAGGAGGAGGAAGAGGAGAAAAGTAAGGAAGAGGAGGAGGAAGGGAAATAAGCTTCATCGTCTTGTTCCAGTATATTATTGCTTTCTACCTTTAGCATGCCATTTATCGGCAAACATTACTGATAACAAGTCAAAAAGATTCCTTCCACAGATTTAAGGCTAGGTATGACCGCCCACGACACAGGGCTGATCCACCAGGAGGCCTGGTCACAGACCGGGCCGCGGGGGCGTTGACCCCCGAAACTCTCTCCAGGTAAACTCCAGGGTAGCAGTGGAACACACGCGATGTATATATAACAGGCGGACTAGGAGCCAATACTCAACCCTTGTAACTACAGCAAGGAGAGTACACTCACCATTATTAAACAGAGAGAGAGAGAGAGAGAGAGAGAGAGAGAGAGAGAGAGAGAGAGAGAGAGAGAGAGAGAGAGAGAGAGAGAGAGAGAGAGAGAGAGAGAGAGAGACAGAGAGAGACAGAGAGAGACAGAGACAGAGAGACAGAGACACAGAGAGAGAGAGAGACAGAGAGAGCGAGAGAGGCGCGTGTAACCTAATTAAGGATTGCTTGTAAATATACACTCCCCCTGGCAATTCACAAGTCTCCCCTCAACAGAAAACGGACGCAGACGCCAATCCCGTTTTCTACCAGGATTATAAACCAAGAACTGTGCAGTGTAAATACATATATATTGTAACCATGACTATTGTAAATATATTAATTATAAACTGTTTAAAGTCATAAGCATAATTTTTAAAAGGTGGACCGGTAAGCCAGTGGAAGGCCTCGGTCAGATGACCAAAAGCTCCAGTGACGGGTCATCATATGACTAACACCCACTTCAGGAAGCACTTGTCCTGTTTCCTGATAAATCTTACCTAACCTGCAATATTCAGCCTATTAGGTAACAATAGGTTGTGGTACAACATAGCGGGTGTTATGTCTGGTGTTGTCTGTTGTTATTTTTGGTGTTACGTCAGGTGTTAGTGGGTGTTACTTCAGGTGTTAGTGGGTGTTACGTCAGGTGTTGTGTCTGGTGTTATTTTTGGTATTACGTCAGGTGTTAGTGGGTGTTACTTCAGGCGTTAGTGGGTGCTACGTCAGGTGTTAGTGGGTGTTACGTCAGGTGTTAGTGGGTGTTATGTCAGGTGTTAGTGGGTGTTACGTCAGGTGTTAGTGGGTGTTACGTCAGGTGTTAGTGGGTGTTATGTCAGGTATTAGTGGGTGTTACGTCAGGTGTTAGTGGGTGTTACGTCAGGTATTAGTGGGTGCTACGTCAGGTGTTAGTGGGTGTTACGTCAGTTGTTAGTGGGTGTTACGTCAGGTATTAGTGGGTGTTACGTCAGGTATTAGTGGGTGTTACGTCAGGTATTAGTGGGTGCTACGTCAGGTGTTAGTGGGTGTTACGTCAGGTGTTAGTGGGTGTTACTTCAGGCGTTAGTGGGTGCTACGTCAGGTGTTAGTGGGTGTTACGTCAGGTGTTAGTGGGTGTTACGTCAGGTGTTAGTGGGTGTTACGTCAGGTGTTAGTGGGTGTTACGTCAGGTATTAGTGGGTGTTACGTCAGGTGTTAGTGGGTGTTACGTCAGGTATTAGTGGGTGTTACGTCAGGTGTTAGTGGGTGTTACGTCAGGTGTTGGCTTAGTGACTTGCGTCTCTCATAGAGCCAAAAGTGAGAAAACTCTATTGAAATTTAGAGAGACTTTCAGAGATGCATCTGTGTTTTGAAACCCGAAACCTTACCTCGTGTGATTTTTTTTTTAGCTCGTGTGTTTTTTTAATTGGTACTTGTTTTTTTTGGTTGCTGTTGTTGTTGCATATTCTCATTTTTCTCCTTCGATGTTTGTGGAAAATATTTAAAACTATCTGGAGTTTATCTGGAGAGAGTTCCGAGGGTCAACGCCCCCGCGGCCCGGTCTGTGACCAGGCCTCCTTAGGTCAGTGTCCCAGGATGCGACCCACACCAGTCGACTAACACAGGTAATACTGATGGGGAACATAGACAACAGGTGGAAAGAAACACGTCCAATGTTTCTACTCTGGCTGGGAATCGAACCCAGGCCCTCGCCGTGTGAAGCGAGAGCGTTAACCACCAGGCCACCAGATGATAAAATTAATCAGTCCGTCAACCACAACAATAAGAAATTAAACAGGTTATTATTTTCTTATCTCTCTCTCTCTCTCCTCTAGAAGAGGGAGAAATACTGAATCATCTGAATAACACATTTGGATAACAGATCACCTGGATAATAAGTCATCTGGATAATAAATCACCTGGATAAAAAATCACCTGGATAATGAATCACCTGGATAATAAATGACATGGTTAATAAATAACCTGAATAATAAATCATCTGAATGATAAGTTTCCTGGATTATAAATCACTGGATAATAAATCACCTGGATAATAAATCAACTGGATAATAAATTATCTGGATAATAAATCACATGGATAATAAATCAACTGGATAATAAATCACCTGGATAATAAATTACCTGGATAATAAATTACCTGGATAATACATCACCTGGATAATAAATCACATGGATAATAAATCAACTGGATAATAAATCACCTGCATAATAAATCACCTGGATGTTAAAAGAGTCATTTGACTATTAAACAACTAATCCATCTACTGACCTGGATAAATATATCCTAGCCAAGATAGGATATATTTATCCTTCTTTGGGAAAGATTCACAATTAAAGAGGAAAATTTTATCCAACAGTGTAGTCAAACAATCCATCTCGAACCCGAGTAGGAACAATGGAATTATCCAGCTGGAAAGAGATTGAATAATCCAACGAGGGAAGGAGATAATAATCCATCAGGGGAAGATTTTAATATTCCTGATGCTGAGGGTAATGTAATAATCTCTCTCTCTCGCTGTCTTCCAGGCTGTGAGAGTAGCGAGTCGGAGTCTCATGTGAGATGAAGGAGGATCGAGCCTCCGCTACTCCTTGGCTTAAATAACCCATACTATTTTAATAATAATGATAATAATAATAATAATAATAATAATCATAATAATAGTAATAAAATTATAATAATAATAATAATAATAATAATAATAATAATAATAATAATAATACTGCTGCTACTAATATTATAAATACTAATATATTATTATTATTATTATTATTATTATTATTATTATTATTATTATTATTATTATTATTATTATTATTATTATTTTCTGAAGTCTTTATTTCTCTCTATTCCTTTATCTTTATCTTTCCATCAGATTAAGTCTTTGAGTCAACTTGGGACTCCTGTTAGTTACAGAATTTGTTGCACTTCGAGGTGGAAAGACCATGAGTCTTTTCTTGACACAAAGACTCTTCTAAACAGGGGAGTCCATGAGGCCTTGATATGCTGTGTGGGAGGATGTGGGAGGAGTGTGGGGAGATATTGAGGGTGTGTGTGGGCCGGCGCCCGATACTCCTGTGTGGATGAGGTGGGAGGAGTGTGGGGTTGATGGTATGTTGGGAGAGGCACTCAGTATTGCTGTGGGGGAAGAGGATGATGGTGTGTAGGAAGAGGCACACAACACACACACACACACACACACACACACACACACACACACACACACACACACAAACACACACACACCTACTGCGTCCAGACATACATTTTAACTCTCTCCAAACAAGTGTTTTCCTTCCTGTTAAAGAGTCCTTCCCTCAGCAGTCATCTACCTAAGCACAAGTCGCACATACCAACGAGATTAAGCAGCACCTTGGACCCCACCAGCTTCTTCATCAGAGAGAGTGTTCCCATGTTTTTTTTCCCTCCGTGTTTGTTTTCAAGGTTGTGGGCGGGTTATTGGGGAAGAGCAGGAGAGAGTCTAGGGGACTGGTGGGGAAGGGATCTATCTGACTTGAAGAGACCATGAAAGGCCTTCTGAGATGGATAATGCTAGGTAGTGTCTGTCTGACAATGGGTTCCCTTGTGCCTGACGTCTTCATATAAGATACGAGGCTGGGTTTCCAATGTCTGGCTTCTCTATTGACACATATTCCCGTCAAATGTTTCGTCTCTGTGAGCTTCTCGCATATATTATAAAATATTCCATACATGAATACAGGAAGAGAAGTGATGATGTGATTGCTCACATTCCTCAACAGCTGCCTGATAAGTGTTGGCCAAAACAAAAGTCGCTGAAAACACCGTGAACCTGAACAAGTTTTCTGTGTAACAACAGTGATAACATCAGCAGTCACAGTAGCCGTGTCAACATGTAGCAGCAGAGGCAGAAACAACAACTACTGCAGCAACAGCAATGGGTATCGGATACAGTAAGAGCATCTATATCTGGGCACCCTTAAAAAACAACAATAATAAATATTTACTTTATAGCCTCGATTTACTCAATTATCATTGATTATAACAACGACTCATTATGTAAATTCTGGAAAATTAAGCGGGCTGTGCAATAAAGACGGCTGCACTTTACGCCTATGGGGGAAAAGGCATTTTTTTTTTTTGATAACGAAGAAAAACCAATAACATAACCTGGGTTATATTATATTTTGTTCTCCAGAGAGCCGATCTATAACTGTTTCCACGACTCGCCCAACATTAAATTTAAGAATTTACATAATTAAATTGAGCCCTAAACTAAGCATTAACAGCGGTAATAATAACAGAAATAACAGCATTATCATAAGAGAAGCAAAAACAAAGGCAGTGTAACAGCAACAGCAGCAGTAATAATAGAAGTAACAGCAGCATCATAAGAGAAACAGGAAGGAAAACAATATAACAGCAGCACCAACAGTAACAATAGAGATAGCACCTGGAATAGGAGCAGTAGGAACAGCAGCAGTAACAGTAGGAACAGCAGCAGTAACAGTAGGAGCAACAGCAGGATCAGCAGCAGTACAAGAGCAGCAGCAGGATCAGCAGTAGTGTAACAGCAGCAGAAGAAACAACAGCAGTATAACAGCAGCAGAAGCAAGAACAGCAACAGTAAGAACAGCAGCTGTATAACAGCAGCAGCAGCAAGAACAGCAACAGCAAGAACAGCAGTAAAAATAACAGCAGCAGGAACAGAAACAGTAGGAACAGTAGCAGGAGCAGCAGCAGTAGGACCAGGCAGCAGGAGCAGCAGTAGTATCACAGCAGGAACAGACACAGTAGGAACAGCAGTAGTATAACAACAGCAGGAGGAACAGCAACAACAAGAACAACAGCATGAACAGAAGCAGCAGGAGCAGCAGCAGTAGGAACAGCAGCAGGAGCAGCAGCAGTAGGAACAGCAGCAGGAGCAGCAGCAGTAGGAACAGCAGCAGGAGCAGCAGCAGTAGGAACAGCAGCAGGAGCAGCAGCAGTAGGAACAGCAGCAGAAGCAGCAGTAGTAGGAACAGCAACAATAGCAGAAGCAGCAGTAGTAGGAACAGCAACAATAGCAGAAGCAGCAGCAGTAGGAACAGCAGCAGGAGCAGCAGCAGTAGGAACAGCAGCAGGATCAGCAGCAGTAGGAACAGCAGCAGGAGCAGCAACAGTAGGAACAGCAGCAGGAGCAGCAGCAGTAGGAACAACAGCAACAGGAACAGCAGCAGTATAACAGCAGTAGGAACAGCAGCATCCGTCGCTACCAAACATCTGCGCTAAAGCTGTTTCCAATAACGTAAACAAACACTGCCAGCGCACAGACTTCCAGCCATTTGACAGACCAAAACGTAACCAACATTTGAAAAAAAAAAAACTACATTATCCCTCTAACATCATGGTATTTATTTTTAAAATTCAATATTAATTCCTTCATTATTAAATTACGAAAAGCTTCCCATTAATATGTAAATTACGGGAAAATTCATTTAGAACATCCAACGCTAGGATGAAAAATTTTTAACGATTAATTTTGAAATTACACAAGAGTCCTCGGCAGAGGACAACTAATACTGATGGTCTTCCCAGAGACAAAAATTTTCCTGAATTTCTCTGGAGAGGAAAATGTTTTGATGTTCTCGACAGGAAAAGCGCTCTTGTGTTCTCTTTGTGGAGGAGAAGAGGGTAGAAAACATGCAAGCTTCTAAAAAAAATAAAAAACACTGAATGGGTGGGATTTGAATCCATAGCGAGTGAGTCGTGAAACTCCAGGTCAGTGCGTAAACCACTGGGCTACAGCTTGCTGCGATAATAAGTCTTCCAACTAGGTACATTTATACACCATAGGGTTCATACCCCACCCGTTCCGTGGTTTGTTGACAATCATGTTATGACGATTTCGTGACTCATGCAAGCTTCTGTCTGCTCCTGAAGGAATTCATGTTTCAAGGTAATCATGCTGAAAAATATCACGTTCCTTGAATGTGAAATCTTCCAGCATGATTACCGTAAGAACTTTCACATTTCTCTTTCATTTTATTGAGTGGGTCGACAGTATTTCATATTTTGTTAGTTTTTATTTTCACGAAATTTTCAGTAGAGGAGCAGCTGAAATTGATTTATCCTCACATGTTTACAGTGGTCCACTGGAAGACCAGGCTTGCATCATCTGGTTTATGGTGTCCTCTAACTTATAATACTGGCCAGGACAGAGTCCTGGCAGAGGTGTTAATTTTTGGACGACCCGTACAGTGAGGCACACGTGCAGCATTTAGGTCTGTGTAGTGGACAGTTAGTGGATGTTAGTGGACACAGCAGCGTTGCGTATACTCTCATGGCGACAAGACAGTTGGAAAGGAACCTTGTGTGGTCACAACGTTTCGCTCTGTATAGAGAGAAATGTTGTGATAATAAAGCTTACCCATATACTCTGTCCCGTCTTCATGGAGGCTATCCATGAGTGACGACACGAGGCTAGGATTTATATCTAGGTCTGATATGAGACACAGCAGTGCCGGTGATGACACGCTAGAGAGACGTTTGACACACTAGTGCCAAGGAAGAGGCACCAGCGCAACGAATGACGGCACCAGTGCAACAGATGATAGAGCTAACAGTGGCTGGCATGACGGGACCAGCCGCTCTCAACATGGGAGGTTGCAGGAAGGCTTTGATTAATACTGATGTTACTCCTCCCTCCCATCATAACCCCCCTCCCTCACCCATCCCCCCTTCCCTTTCCTCCAACAACTGTGAGTGGCACTCGGGAATTATTAAGGTCTGGGGAGCGGCATCAGAGCCAGATGGTGCCTCTCAGTACAGTTTTTCTCTGAGATAGGTCGTGGGCCGCAGCCTGCCCTTCTCTGGGCGTGCCACTCCACTAGATATAAAAAAAAATTATCCCCATCCCCTGTCGCCATGTCATGCTATGACTTTTAGCATCGTCATGATATGAACGTTGTGGGAGAGTTTCCACCTTAAACTAATTACATAAATTTGATTGCCACTTAGCTGGCACAGTGATCAAAGACCCAAGTGTTTCCCTGTTGTCTTCCCCGTGATGTTCCTCGGGGTAGGAACCTTGACGCTGGTGAAAGGAAGAGGAGGAGGGGGAAGGAGGAATAGAAGGGGGGGGGGAGCAGGAACAGAAGGAACGATATAGGATATATACATCAAGAGATGTATTTCTCTCATTGTATAAATGCTAGGAGCTTATTGTTTCCGTCCCTTTCGAAGATTAAAATATTCTTGTCTGGTGGTGACAAGGTTACGTGAAGTTGTAATGACCCTAGTGCAGTCGATAGGGTTTAAACCGTACTAACCAGCCAATAGAGGGGGGAAGGGATGGTGTATACACCGAGAGGTGTGTATCTCGGTGTATACACACTGAGAATTTACCTTAATCTCGGTTTCAGGGATTACAGGCGCTTTGGTTGCTGGCGAACAGGTGACATGCAGCCTTAATGACCCTCGTGCAGTCGATAGGCTTTAAACCAATTAACTAGCCAACCAGTAGAGAGGAAGGGGAGAAGGAATAGGAGAGGGTTAGGGGGAAGAGGAGCCAGGAGGGATCAAGAGAAGAGGTGCATCAGGTGACAACTTGATCAATATAGACGGTGACAGATCTGAAATATAATCGCTTGTCTAAGTGCATAATAAAGCAATTTAAATTTTTTGAGCAATCTCAGGTAATTATAATAAATTAATATCGTTATCGAACTGACAACGAATTATTATTTTGCAATAATAATAATAACAATAATTGATAATAATGATTATAAAAATAATAATTACGATAATAATAATTTTTCCATAAAAGATATAACAGTATGGTAAACAGAAACTTACTGTTACATACACCAATACTGACTATACAATATACACCTCTTTTTTGTGGAATACAGTATTTTTGACTGGCGGTGAAGAGGTTACCGCAGCCTTAATGACCCTAGTGTAGTCGACAGGCTTCAAACCTCATTAATCAACCAACTGTCCATCTATATATTGTTCCAAGTGAAGAATTAAAAGTCACAATACCGTGTCTGGGACAATTCACAACTCATAGTTCCGTACCTTGAACAATTCACAAGTAATCCACAGCACCCTGGCTGGAACAATTCACAACTAACCCACAACACCACGACTCACGGCGAGTGTTATTACGATTGAGGGAGTCATGTATAAACTAGTTATAGCAGAGGTACATTTCGACCCGTCCTGGACCATTATTAGGTAGCGAAACAATGGTTAAGAAGATCACAAAACATCTACCAAATTTTTCTCTCCAAATTGTGGTTTGGTTACAAATTGTAATAAAGTTGGTAGAATTACCGACAATATGTAAAGTAAAAGGACACAAGTGCAACTAATGTGACATTTTATTGTGGCAACGTTTCGCTCTCCAGGAGCTTTATCAAGCCATGGCTTGATAAAGCTCCTGGAGAGCGAAACGTTGCCACAATAAAATGTCACATTAGTTGCACTTGTGTCCTGTGGTTACAAATTGTTCCAGCCAAGGTACTGTGGGTTTTATTCCTATTTATTCCATATATTTGCAACACTAATCTTACTGTTTTCTCGGTCCCTATTCAACAAATTTAACAATTTCCTCTTTTTCAGTTTTAAATAACTTTGTTTGTTATGTGTTTCGTGACACACACACACACACACACACACACACACACACACACACACACACACACACACACACACAGATGAGTCACAGGGATGTTAGGAAGTATTTCTTCAGTCATAGAGTTATTAGAAATGGAACAATCTGGAGAGTGATGTAGTGGAGGCAGGATCCATACATAACTTTAAGCGATACGATATAAAGCTCAGGGAGCAGTGAGAGAGTGCATCAAGTGTCTACCAGCAAAGAGGCGGGCCAGGAGCTGTGAATCGACCTCTGCAACCACAAATAGGTGAGTACACACAAGCATTACCCTCTTCATCACCCATTCTGTTTTCCTGGAGTTATAATTTACGCGGCCCGGTCACAGACCGGGCCGCGGGGGCGTTAACCCCCTTTTGTTACTGGACTCTCCCTTGTCCTCATTCCCTCTAGCTGCAGCTAAGGCACTCACTAAGTCTGAATAATCCGAGATCAGCGGAGAGAGGATGGAGCCTCGACCAGGGTCTGCGCTGAAAGGAGACGCTGCGGGTTGTGTACAATACCATGTCTAGATGTGCCAGACACAAGCTGATGTTTCGTGTAAATCAGTTCTCGCCATTCCTGCAGACACACATACTCGTATGATCAGATTTGCAAAAAAAAAAAGAAGAGCAAAAATATTCAAGTCACTTGGCATTTTAATTGACATTAATTAAACTGACGACTAAAAGGCACATCCAATTAATGTTGCTGGTAATTTAATTATAGCATGCGATTTTTTATCGCACGTATGGTCATTTTGTGAGCAAATTCAATAATTGTAAAAATATCCACGAGAGAGAGAGTGAAAAAAAAATGTGGGGGATAGAAGTGACTTCGCTTTTAGTGGGTTTTTTTCGTTTCAGGAAGCTGGCACAAACATTCTTTGAAGCTGGAAGCATCACTCCAGGAAGCTGGAAGCTCCAGGAAGTATCACTCCAGGAAGCTGGAAGCTCCAGGAAGTATCACTCCAGGAAGCTGGAAGCTCCAGGAAGTATCACTCCAGGAAGCTGGAAGCTCCAGGAAGTATCACTTCAGGAAACTGGAAGCATCAGTCCAGGGAGCATCACTCCAGGAAACATCACTCCAGTAAGCATCACTCCAAGAAATGTTACTCCAGGAAGCATCATTCCAGGCAATATCATTCCAGGAAATATCACTCTAGGAAGCCTATTGGAAGCATCACTCCAGGAAGCATCACTCCAGGAAGCACCACTACAGGAAGCATCACTCTAGGAAGCATCACTCCAGGAAACATCACTCCAGTAAGCATCACTCCAATAAATGTTACTCCAGGAAGCATCATTCCAGGAAATATCATTCCAGGAAATATCACTCTAGGAAGCCTATTGGAAGCATCACTCCAGGAAGCATCACTCCAGGAAGCACCACTCCAGGAAGCATCACTCCAGGAAGCATCACTCCAGGAAGCATCACCCCAGGAAGCATCACTCCAGGAAGCACCACTGGAAGCTGTAACTCATGGAGAATGCACTAAAGTGAAACTTAGAGAAAAAATCTTGGGCAGTGAGAATCTTCACAAAACATCAAGAGACGCGCCAAGAAAACCTCGAACAACTGAGAAGAAAAAACTTCCTTAATCATTGAGAGTGTTCTTTTATCTTCTTTAACGTACGACGTGTTCACAGTCCTCCCACCTGAACGCCACCTGCCAGACTCCCATCACATAATAGCTAAGCATATTTTCCCCCACTGCGAAATTTCTACCATTGATAGGTTCAAGGGGAAGTGATAGGTCTATAGGGGTGTGGCATGCAAAGAGTACGTAACATTTATTCAGCGCATGTACACGCCCTCATTGAAAGGCTATCTCCCCAACCAGCGAACCAGTACTAAGGGTCGGATGATGGGGGCCCATCGTTCGATCAGTACCTAAGTTGAGCCATGAGAAGGTGGGTCTGGCAATTGTGGAGGTGACGTGGTCACCACTCACCTATCCACCCTTGTCATTTCCATTCTAGAACTGGTTGAACACTGTTGTCTATTCTGTCTCCAGGCTGTGTCTTGGCCTTTGACTAACCGTGTTGTACACATACATTTCCAACTGTATATAGTGTACATACTTGTAAATACTTACTATCGCTCTTGGTGAAGGAAAATATATTACAAAGTCCTTCAGCTGTGTTCTGCTCCTTGGTCCTCTTTACACCCAGGATAACAGGCCTTATTGTGCCTGGGTTGTAATAAGGGGGTTTGCATATAGCGTCTGGAGAATGGAAAGTATCAGGGTTTAACCCCATGATTAAGAGTATCTAGTACCAAGGTACAATAGGAGGAGTCTATCAGGCTTTTTGTTTGTGAGAGAAAGACTGTGATACTACCTGCCTGCTGTCTAATTGTTGATGGTTCCAGGGGTCACCGCCCCCTCTCGCGGCCAGGTCTCAAAGAAGGCCTCTTGCTTGAATGCATGATCAGCCACACTATTAGTGCTGCCGTAGTCCCCCTGATCAGGACCTGATTACTTCTACACACTGGAGGGTCACACTGGTGCGAAGAGGCGGAACGTGGAATGACACGTTCGTTCGCAATACCTCACAGGAAACTTAGGACGACGTTTCGGTCCCGTACTGGAGCATTATCAAGTCACAGGTATCGCAGTTGGGACTTGGTGATGATCTATGAAGGATGAAGCTTATCCTAAAAGTTTTCTCTCCTACGTGTGATCGTTCATGAATTGTACCAACCACAGTATTGTCACTTTCTTGTGGATTAGTTGTGTACTGTTCCAGCCAAGGTGTGTACTGTTCCAGCCAAGGTGTGTACTGTTCCAGCCAAGGTGTGTACTGTTCCAGCCAAGGTGTGTACTGTTCCAGCCAAGGTGTGTACTGTTCCAGCCAAGGTGTGTACTGTTCCAGCCAAGGTGTGTACTGTTCCAGCCAAGGTGTGTACTGTTCCAGCCAAGGTGTGTACTGTTCCAGCCAAGGTGTGTACTGTTCCAGCCAAGGTGTGTACTGTTCCAGCCAAGGTGTGTACTGTTCCAGCCAAGGTGTGTACTGTTCCAGCCAAGGTGTGTGTGTGTGTGTGTGTGTGTGTGTGTGTGTGTGTGTGTGTGTGTACTCACCTAGTTGTACTCACCTAGTTGAGGTTGCAGGGGTCGAGTCCAAGCTCCTGGCCCCGCCTCTTCACTGGTCGCTACTAGGTCACTCTCCCTGAACCATGAGCTTTATCGTACCTCTGCTTAAAGCTATGTATGGATCCTGACTCCACTACATCGCTTCCCAAACTATTCCACTTCCTGACTACTCTGTGGCTGAAGAAATACTTCCTAACATCCCTTTGATTCATCTGTGTCTTCAACTTCCAACTATGTGTGTGTGTGTGTGTGTGTGTGTGTGTGTGTGTGTGTGTGTGTGTGTGTGTGTGTGTGTGTGTGTGTGTTTGTGTGTTTTCTTTCTGTTTAAGCACCATGGGAGGATAATGACCCATATCTCGACCTCTATTAGAAAATGAGGGTCATTAAGGGTCATTAATTTCTCGACAAACAACTTCTGCAATTCCTCATTCTTATCTCTTTCTTTTTCCTCCATTCCCTCCTCCCTCCATCTCTCTCTCTCTCTCTCTCTCTCTCTCTCTCTCTCTCCATCCTTTCCTCACTACCTCCCTGTCTGTGCCCCCACTCTCCCTCGCTCCTATTCTTCCTCCCTCTCCCTCCCTCAATCATCCATTTCTCTTCCCCTGCTTCCCCACTCAATAGTTCTCCTACCTCGTACTGCTACCACTCTCCTACCACTACCACCACTGCTACTACCATACGTATCAATAATCACAACCACTACTACTACTATTACTACTACTACTACTACTACTACTACTACTACTACTACTACTACTACCACCACCACCACTCCCTCCACAGCATCCACAACAGAGAACAAGGACTCAAGCATACACAGTCAGATAATCACTGTCTCAAGACTCGTGTGATAGTGACTCACCCACCGTCTTAGTAACAGTAAAATATTAACTCTGGTTAGGAAGATGGCTTACTTTAATACAATTACTGGAAAAGTTTGCTTCAAAAATGTATGTAAGGTGTCGACTTCGACTGAGGAACGAAGATTGCGATTGAAAATAATAATAATAATAATAATAATAATAATAATAATAATAATAATAATAATAATAATAATAATAATAATAATAATAATAATAATAATAATAATAATAATAATAATAATAATAATAATAATAACAATAATAATTTATGCTTATCAGTCATTCAAAGATATAAGATCAGAAGAATGAGTGAAAGAGAGAGAGAGAGGAGAGAGAGAGAGAGAGAGAGAGAGAGAGAGAGAGAGAGAGAGAGAGAGAGAGAGAGAGAGAGAGAGAGGAGAGAGAGAGAGAGAGGAGAGAGAGAGAGGAGAGGAGGAGAGGAGAGAGAGAGAGAGAGAGAGAGAGAGAGAGAGGAAGAGAGAGAGAGAGAGAGAGAGCGAGAGAGAGAGAGAGAGAGAGAGAGAGAGAGAGAGAGAGAGAGCACCGTGGCAGTAGTGACATCTACCGGCAGTGTATCTCAACCCACTGATATATGACACTATTTTCCTCACCGGTTTGGTGTTATTATTTTTTTTCCCGGTTTTGTTTTTGTCCCTCTTCGAAGTTTTGGGGAGGGAGGAATTGTGGGGAGGAGGGGGAAGGGAAGTAGAGGGAGGGAGAGGGAGGGGGTGGGAGGGAGGGGGTTGGCAGGGAACTGCACCTGCTGTCTCTTCGTGTTAAGATGACAAATACTTCCTTTGTAACTGTTTTTGCTTGGTTGTTATTGCTACCATCCCCACCAACTTGTCTTTGTTCGCCAGGAGCCGCCTTGCTTCCTTTGTTTCTCTCTGAATGTGAGCATCCATGGGCCGCTATGTCGACCAGGGTATATACTACGCCTAGAGGTGCGATGTATATCCCTCTCCAGGGATATACATCGCACCTATAGAGGTACGGTACATAACGCTCGCCAGGGTATATACTACACCTAGTTGAGCATATCGCTCAACGTATATACGCGCTTCCAGAGCTTAACAAGATCCCTGAGCGCAGCGTTTAAACGCGTCCGCGACGGGGCCCGTTCTCAGGCAATACGCAGCCCTAATGACCCTGGTGTAGTCGATAAGGTTTTAAAACACGACACACCAGTCAAACCTTGTGGATTATTCATCCTGCTAATCTCAGTAGTAGTAACCAGTTACCAGTAACCACTGTGCCAGTTGACTCACGACCAACCGTCTCTGCCTGAGTCACTATCTGAACTCATTGCGCTGACCTGGCATTATTCAAAGACCCTCTCACATATGGGTACGGGCGGCCAGTCAGTCAGTGATACGAGAGTGAGCAAGGAGGCAGGTCACGGCTGTAAGGGCGCAACCCACCTTGTCTGTAATTATACGTAATACCAGCCTACGTGAGTATTTCTTACCTAATCCACGTGTCGAACTCCCACATGATACTAATGACAAAGTTTAACAAGCGTGGATGTGTGTCGAGACTGATGTGTTGCTTCTCACTGTTGGGTAATCAGTGCCTAGTGCGGATTTAGTAATATTAATAAATATTTAAGGGAACATGTAATATGAGTGCATGTCTAAGAATATATGCACTCCTATTACTCTGTGTCTAAGAGGACATTCACTCATCCAGTGTCTAAGAGGACATTCACTCATCCGGTATCTTAGAGGACATTCACTCATCCAGTGTCTAAGAGGACATTCACTCATCCGGTATCTTAGAGGACATTCACTCATCCAGTGTCTAAGAGGACATTCACTCATCCGGTATCTTAGAGGACATTCACTCATCCAGTGTCTAAGAGGACATTCACTCATCCGGTATCTTAGAGGACATTCACTCATCCAGTGTCTAAGAGGACATTCACTCATCCGGTATCTTAGAGGACATTCACTCATCCAGTGTCTAAGAGGACATTCACTCATCCGGTATCTTAGAGGACATTCACTCATCCAGTGTCTAAGAGGACATTCACTCATCCGGTATCTTAGAGGACATTCACTCATCCAGTGTCTAAGAGGACATTCACTCATCCGGTATCTTAGAGGACATTCACTCATCCAGTGTCTAAGAGGACATTCATCATCCGGTATCTTAGAAGACATTCACTCATCCAGTGTCTAAGAGGACATTCACTCATCCGGTATCTTAGAGGACATTCACTCATCCAGTGTCTAAGAGGACATTCACTCATCCGGTATCTTAGAGGACATTCACTCATCCAGTGTCTAAGAGGACATTCACTCATCCGGTATCTTAGAGGACATTCACTCATCCAGTGTCTAAGAGGACATTCACTCATCCGGTATCTTAGAGGACATTCACTCATCCGGTATCTTAGAGGACATTCACTAGTGTTCCTCTGTGCTCATCATTTTTCTCGTAACTGGAAAACATTTTGATGTGAGAAGTAATTCTGAAATATTCTTCATGCTCAGTAGCTGCACAATACACTCCTCCTCCTCTTCTGCCTCCTCTTCCTCCTCCTCTTCTGCCTCCTCCTCCTCCTCCTCTGCCTCCTCCTCCTCCTCCACCACTCCTCCTCCTGCATACGCCACCCTTCCTTTGTTTGAGTGGTTCACTCGACCTTGCAAGTCTGTTCCTCTCCCTCGTAGAGAAGGTCGACGATGCTCTCACTACTCGTGATCAGGTAGATTCTTCCTGGTGTCGTGTCAGTGTGACTGACGAAGGGGAAACTCACACAGAGAAACGACATTACATTCAGAGGCGCCTCGTCCTCCTCTCGTCCCTTTCCTTCTCTCCTCTGGTGGTAGCGCATCAGGAGGGTCATCGATCCTACTGTGTTCTAGCGTATCTCTCTCTCTCTCTCTCTCTCTCTCTCTCTCTCTCTCTCTCTCTCTCTCTCTCTCTCTCTCTCTCTCTCTCTCTCTCTCTCTCTCTTCTCGTATGTATGCATGTTCTGCGTGTTTGTGTACTCACCAGTCTGTTTGCGAAGGGTCGAGGCTCGGCTTCTGCCTTGACTATTTTGTCGACATCGTGTGTACTCACCCAGATGTGTATGCAGGGGCGTATTCATAGCTCCTGCCTCCCCCCATCTATTCATTCTTATCGATCGAATTTACTGATTCCTGGCTTACAAGACACCGTCATACATATCATTAATGTGCATAATTCTGCGTTCCTCTTGTTTACCACACTTTATCTGTTATCGCTTCAACACCTGTTTTTTGCTACTTTCCTCTGCCTTCCATTCACAAAGTATTCTTATACCCATTTGCCTGTTCTTTCATTTTGTATTGAAGCTATTTATACTGTAGTGTGTCAAAGGCTTTCCTGCAGTCAGGGAATATGCAGTCAACCTAACCTTCCCTCTCCTGCTTTCTTTCTGTCGCCGACATAAATTTCTAGGAGACTGAGGAGACAAAATCTGGCATCATGAAACCCATGTTGGTTTTTTTATGGATCTGCTTATTTCAAGAAGCCCAACTGTACTCTTAGTATTACTTGTACCTGAGTAAGTATGCTAGCCAGCTAGACTGGTCTACTGATAATACCTCTTGTGTTATATATATATATATATATATATATATATATATGTATATATATATATGTATATATATATATATATATATGTATATATATATGTATGTATATATATATATATATATGTATATATATATGTATGTATATATATATATATATGTATATATATATATATATATATATATATATATATATATATATATATATATACATATATATATATATATATATATATATATATACATACATACATATATAAACATCTGTGTTTGTGTCCCCTCTTGTTATCAGACGTATAACAGCTCTCTGTGTTTGTTGTCAGATACAAGTGACTTTTCTCTACGTTTCTGTGCCAATTTTGTACCAATCCTCTGGGCTCTTCAATTTCTTTGTATGGTCGATGGGATGAGGGCTCCATGCTGGCGCTGCGTACTCTACTATTATTTTTTCTTTTACCCTATAGAAGAATCTGAATGTCTCCTTGTTCTGATTCTCGATTTACATGTGATACCAATGTTAATCTGTTGGTGTGGACTTCGGGTGAGAATTTCAGTGTCATATCATAGGAGAAAGAAACTTAATGAGGACTTTTCGGTCGGACTGGACCATTAGTTAATGGTACAAGTAGACCGAAACCTCGTTATAAAGTTACTTTCTCCTTAGTGCGGGTTATTTGTGTATTGTTCCAGTCACGGTATTGTATTTTTGTGTTTTTTCTTGATGTCAACATCTAAGTCTACTTATGTTCCTAAGTCTTTGTGTTGCCTTTCTTTCGAATGGTCTTTCACTTCTAGATACCTGTCTCCTGATCCCAGCCTCATTCTTGGGGAAGAATTCCAGCATTCACGGTAAAAAACTGAACAGGACGGCATCATAAGAGATTGAAAGTTCGTGTGATTCGTGCATTTTTTGTCAAGGATACATACAGCATATTCACTACCAGACTATAATGCTTTCGTCCCTAAAATGGGAATCAAAGTAATCTCTCTGTGTATATACACACACCGAGAGATATACCTGTCGGTGTATATGCCAGGTTGTGGTCTGTCGGCTGTTAGGTTGTCAGTTTCTTGTCAGGGGGCTACATGGAACACCTATGGAGGTGAGTTGCTACTTATCTTGGTATTGTCACCTAACGTCTGTTTCCTCTAGTCTTTATTATTCCTTATCTTTGATATTTACTGTCTTCGATGGTGGTAAGGAGAGATGAATTCACCCATAGCTGACAAAAACTTATTTGTCTGGGGGTACTTTACTGTTCTCCATATTTCGTATACGTAGGAATTGCTATTAATTCTCCATGTAAGAAATTCCAGTGTAGTTGTCCCTTGTTTTTTGAATATTACGTACTTTAATATCTTCAATTTCATTCATAGATTTAAATAACCTAATATTTTTTGTCTTCTTATTTTTCCGGCTTGGTCAGCCGAGATGGTGAGTGGACCTGAACACTAAACGTAACCTCCGACTTCAGTGCATGGAAGATATACCGTCAGAGTTATGGGAGATGTCCCACTGTAGTCATGGAAATGTGTGTGTGTATACTTGTCTATCTGTACAGTACGAAACGACTCGGCCAAGCTATACCTAGTTAATTCCTTGACCATCCGTCAGTCGCCATTTCGACTCCCACTAGTGACAGAAGCTTAGGTCGGCAGAAGATCCACTCACCTGATTGTTATTTTGTCTTTATTTTACATCTGAACACCTACAAAGAAGCAAGTTGCGAGGGTTGGTTACTGTACTTCCTCGTCTCTGTGGAGCCCTATAAGGTTCCTTGACCTTCAGTGTTGGAATTAGAGCCGAGAGATGTTACTGTAATTCCTCTGGGTTAACCAGTATCTCATTGATCTTTATTTAGTTAACTTTGCCTATCTTTCTTTTATCTTAGGTCAGTTAAAAAAGCATTTAATAAAGTTCTTTTAAAATTTTGTCTGAAATTAAGATGGAGTTTAGCGTTTTTGGTTATTTTCCTTATTTTATGTAAATTCCTACATGGAAAGCTTACCTGAGTCACTAAAGCATTCATTACTTTTCGTTAGTTGTACAACGTCAGACAACACTGACACGGAAAATTCTTTCCGAAACCTGAAGCTTGTAGTGCTCCTCGACCTGTTACATCCCTTCATCCCAACACCTCTCTCACTGTGAATAACTTCAGTATGTTAGGTATAAATGTATGTATCCACTAGAACAGGCTTCCAGTTACTCCAGTGTGTTCTTACACTTAATAAAGGTGAGTCTCTTGTGTGCAACGGTGTCAAAGGCCTTTTGACAGTCTAGGAATATACTCTGCACTCATTCTTCTCTCTCTCTCTCTCTCTCTCTCTCTCTCTCTCTCTCTCTCTCTCTCTCTCTCTCTCTCTCTCTCTCTCTCTCTCTCCTGCCTGCTCGTCGTATCACAGAATTCAATTAGGTTAGTTAGTGTGCGTCTGTGTCTTGTTTCTAGGTTTGTGTTGGCATTTGTTTGTATCATCCTGTTTCTCATTGTTTAGCCGAAATTTAAATTCACATCCAGTACATATGCATTTCTTTTTATGATTGGTTAAATGGTCAAAATGAACAAATTAACTTGTGTACATGTCATTTTTAATGGAACACTGGAATAGTAATGAGTTTTCAATTTAATGATGAGTTCTCCATCTGGTTATTCACGAGTTTAAAACTTTGACTGTGTACCAAACATGTGTTAAATAATATTTATTGGTTACAACAGTAGGAATAACAATACAGTGAATTAAAAACTATTCATATTTGGATTAAGCGAGCCTAATATATCGCTCGTTTCGAACACACTGGAAAATAACTCTACAAAGAACGTCACATACTTTGACGTCGATGATTAATGAGCGAAACAGAGACTTTGGAAGCTACAAAAAATATAACTTAACCCTTGCCGGAAGAATTAAATTCTCTGTATCAACCTTCTTGACAGAATCAAAACGTAAATTGTCTTGTGTGTGATGGCGACTCTCAGCCTGGGATGCAGGAAGTCCAAGAATCCTTGACGGCAGGAAGCTCTCTAAGGATGCTAGACAAGATACTTGACACTACGAATCGAAAACAAATCCCTTGGAATAAGAACACAGCTTACAGTCCATGAGCGAGAATGTTATCCAAATGCGCTTGACAGTAGTAATCGATCGATGATTCCCTGGAGTATAAATACAGACAGGGGAGAGGGGGTACGCTTTTGAAGGATGCTTCTTGCTCCCAGATCATATCGTTAATTATCCGGATGGTCCTGTTTTCTGAAAGGTCAGTAATTACCGGGAACAAGAGAGAGAGTGACAGAATACGAGGTTGTTGTCTGGAATGAAATGTCTTGCATTTATCACGACCCTCGTTCAATTATCTCTCTGCAATATACGCCGCGAGGGACGCCTCGCCTGGCCTCACCAGCATCCAAAATGGCTGAATTTCGAAACCAGCAGCTCCATCTTATAGCTGAGCTTACTATCCAATCAGAAGCCCTCGTTGTTGACGTTATACACACCAACGCCTGCAATTGGTTTAAGAAAGAGTCGCTTGAGCCAGCACTCAGTACCAGAGATGATCCTAGTCTAAGACCTCCTCTGACGGCTAAGGATTATCTCATTCTTCCGCCTCACGATTTATGCAGAGATATTTCAAAGCTTTTTATTCTCGACGTGACTAATTGTGAAAGATAGCAAGGGCGTGTTGGTAGCCGGAGGTCCGGGGAATAGTATGTGGGAGTCTAGCTGATGGTGACCTTGTGTTCTGGGGTAAGATGGGTGTTTTGCGATATTTTTTTCCTTTGATGTTAAGTCACTGGTTGTTGGCATGAGAAAGCTGTTGCTAACACACTTAACTCATGTTAAGTGTGTTAGCAGAGAGCTTCCATTAATGGGGTCAAATCTGAATGGGGA
>NC_091347.1:24625907-24645907 GCF_038502225.1 Cherax quadricarinatus | reverse complement strand
CTCATACAACCCCTCTCATACAACCCCTCTCATACAACCCCTCTCATACAACCCCTCTCATACAACCCCCTCTCATACAACCCCTCATACAACCCCTCTCATACAACCCCTCTCATACAACCCCTCTCATACAACCCCCTCTCATACAACCCCTCTCATACAACCCCTCTCATACAACCCCTCTCATACAACCCCTCTCATACAACCCCTCTCATACAACCCCTCTCATACAACCCTCTCATACAACCCCCTCTCATACAACCCTTCTCATACAACCCCTCTCATACAACCCCTCTCATACAACCCCCTCTCATACAACCCCTCTCATACAACCCGTCTCATACAACCCCTCTCATACAACCCCTCTCATACAACCCCTCTCATACAACCCCTCTCATACAACCCCTCTCATACAACCCCTCTCATACAACCCCTCTCATACAACCCCTCTCAAACAACCCCCTCTCATACAACCCCTCATACAACCCCTCTCATACAACCCCTCTCATACAACCCCTCTCATACAACCCCCTCTCATACAACCCCTCTCATACAACCCCTCTCATACAACCCCTCTCATACAACCCCTCTCATACAACCCCTCTCATACAACCCCTCTCATACAACCCCTCTCATACAACCCTCTCATACAACCCCCTCTCATACAACCCTTCTCATACAACCCCTCTCATACAACCCCTCTCATACAACCCCCTCTCATACAACCCCTCTCATACAACCCGTCTCATACAACCCCTCTCATACAAACCCTCTCATACAACCCCTCTCATACAACCCCTCTCATACAACCCCTCTCATACAACCCCTCTCATACAACCCCCCTCTCATACACCCCCGCTCATACAACCCCTCTCATACAACCCCTCTCATACAACCCCTCTCATACAACCCCTCTCATACAACCCCTCTCATACAACCCCCTCTCTCACGGGTTTAGGGAGAATAGTCCTTCCAACTTGGGGCAGAATCCATTACCGTGAGGTGATGATATTGTAGTGTGTTGTGTGTTGGTGGTGGTGGTGGTGGTGGTGGTGGTGATGGTGGTGGTGGTGGTGGTGGTGGTGGTGGTGGTGGTGGTGGTGATGGTGGTGGTGGTGGTGGTGGTGGTGGTGGTGATGGTGGTGGTGGTGGTGGTGGTGGTGGTGGTGGTGGTGGTGGTGGTGATGGTGGTGGTGGTGGTGGTGGTGGTGGTGATGGTGGTGGTGGTGGTGGTGGTGGTGGTGGTGGTGATGGTGGTGATGGTGGTGATGGTGGTGCTGGTGGTGGTGGTGGTGATGGTGGTGGTGGTGGTGGTGGTGGTGGTGGTGGTGGTGGTGGTGGTGGTGGTGGTGGTGGTGGTGGTGGTGGTGGTGGTGGTGGTGGTGGTGGTGGTGGTGGTGGTGGTGGTGGTGGGGGTGGTGGTGAGGGTGGTGATGGTGGTGATGGTAGTGGTGGAGCTTCATCATACGTCATCTTAAACCTATGTATGGATCCTGCCTCCATTGTATCTCTCTCCAGATTGCTTCACTTCCTAACAACTCTAGTGCTGAAGAAGTGCTTCCTAATGCCCCTGTGGCTCATCTGAATTAACTTCCAGTTGTGTCCCCTTGTTCCTGTGTGTGTGTGTGTGTGTGTGTGTGTGTGTGTGTGTGTGTGTGTGTGTGTGTGTGTGTGTGTGTGTGTGTGTGTGTGTGTGTGTGTGTGTACTCATTTATTTGTGGTTGCAGGGGTCGATTCATAGCTCCTGGCCCCGCCTTTTCACTGACCGCTACTAGGTCCTCTCCCTGCTCAGTGAGCTTTATCCACCCTCGTCTTAAAACTATGTATGGTTCCTACCTCCTAATGTCCCTTTGACTCATCTGAACCTTCAGCTTCCAGTTGTGGCCCCCTTGTGTCCCATCTCTGGAACATCCTGTCTCTGTCCACCTTGTCAGTTCCTCGTAGTAATGTCGTTATCATGTCTCCCCTAACCTTCCTGTTCTCCAATGTCGTCAGGCCAATTTCTTTTAACCTTTCTTCGTAGGACATTCCCCTTAGCTCTGAAACTAGTCTTGTTGCAAACCTTTGCACATTCTCTAAATTCTTGACGTGCTTAACCAGGTGTGGGTTCCAAACTGGTGCTTTATACTCCAGTATGGGCCTGACGTACACGGTGTACAGAGTCTTGAACGATTCCTTACTGAGGTATCGGAACGCTATCCTTAGGTTTGCCAGGCGCCCGTATGCTGCAGCAGTTATCTGATTGATGTGCGCCTCAGGAGATATGCTCAGTATTATATTCACCCCCAGATCTTTTTCCTTGAGTGAAGTTTCCAGTCTTTGGTCTACGGTCTTCTTTGCCCTTCCCCGATCTTCATGACTTTGTATTTGGCGGGGGTAAATTCCAGGAGCCAGTTGTTGGACCAGGCTTGCAGCCTGTTCAGGTCTCTTTGTAGTCCTGCCTGATCCTCATCCGATTTAATTCTCTTCATTAACTTCACATCATCTGCAAACAGGGCCAGTTCTGAGTCTATCCCTTCCGTCATGTCATTCACATATACCAAAAATAGCACTGGTCCTAGGGCTGACCCCTGTGAGACCCCGCTCGTCACAGATGCCCACTGTGATACCTCATCACGTACCATGACTCGTTGTTGCCTCCCTGTCAGGTATTCTCTGATCCATTGCAGTGCCCTTCCTGTTATACCTACCTGATCCTCTAGCTTTTGCACCAGTCTCTTGTGAGGAACTGTGTCGAAGGCCTTCTTGCACTCCAAGAAAATGCAGTCTACCCACCCCTCTCTCTCGTGTCTTACTTCCGTTACCTCGTCATAAAACTACAGTAGGTTTGTGACACAGGATTTTCCTTCCCTGAATCCGTGCTGGTTATCGTTTATAAGCTTGTTCCGTCCTAGGTGCTCCACCACTCTCCTCCTGTGTGTGTGTGTGTGTATGTGTATGTGTATGTGTGTGTGTGTGTGTGTGTGTGTGTGTGTGTGTGTGTGTGTGTGTGTGTGTGTACTCACCTAGTTGTACTCACCTAGTTGAGGTTGCGGGGGTCGAGTCCGAGCTCCTGGCCCCGCCTCTTCACTGATCGCTACTAGGTCACTCTCCCTGAGCCGTGAGCTTTATCATACCTCTGCTTAAAGCTATGTATGCATCCTGCCTCCACTACATCGCTTCCCAAACTATTCCACTTACTGACTACTCTGTGGCTGAAGAAATACTTCCTAACATCCCTGTGATTCATCTGTGTCTTCAGCTTCCAACTGTGTCCCCTTGTTACTGTGTCCAATCTCTGGAACATCCTGTCTTTGTCCACCTTGTCAATTCCTCTCAGTATTTTGTATGTCGTTATCATGTCCCCCCTATCTCTCCTGTCCTCCAGTGTCGTCAGGTTGATTTCCCTTAGCCTCTCCTCGTAGGACATACCTCTTAGCTCTGGGACTAGTCTTGTTGCAAACCTTTGCACTTTCTCTAGTTTCTTCACGTGCTTGGCTAGGTGTGGGTTCCAAACTGGTGCCGCATACTCCAATATGGGCCTAACGTACACGGTGTACAGGGTCCTGAATGATTCCTTATTAAGATGTCGGAATGCTGTTCTGAGGTTTGCTAGGCGCCCATATGCTGCAGCAGTTATTTGGTTGATGTGCGCTTCAGGAGATGTGCCTGGTGTTATACTCACCCCAAGATCTTTTTCCTTGAGTGAGGTTTGTAGTCTCTGACCCCCTAGACTGTACTCCGTCTGCGGCCTTCTTTGCCCTTCCCCAATCTTCATGACTTTGCACTTGGTGGGATTGAACTCCAGGAGCCAATTGCTGGACCAGGTCTGCAGCCTGTCCAGATCCCTTTGTAGTTCTGCCTGGTTTTCGATCGAGTGAATTCTTCTCATTAACTTCACGTCATCTGCAAACAGGGACACCTCAGAGTCTATTCCTTCCGTCATGTCGTTCACAAATACCAGAAACAGCACTGGTCCTAGGACTGACCCCTGCGGGACCCCGCTGGTCACAGGTGCCCACTCTGACACCTCGCCACGTACCATGACTCGCTGCTGTCTTCCTGACAAGTATTCCCTGATCCATTGTAGTGCCTTCCCTGTTATCCCTGCTTGGTCCTCCAGTTTTTGCACCAATCTCTTGTGTGGAACTGTGTCAAACGCCTTCTTGCAGTCCAAGAAAATGCAATCCACCCACCCCTCTCTCTCTTGTCTTACTGCTGTCACCATGTCATAGAACTCCAGTAGGTTTGTGACACAGGATTTCCCGTCCCTGAAACCATGTTGGCTGCTGTTGATGAGATCGTTCCTTTCTAGGTGTTCCACCACTCTTCTCCTGATGTGTGTGTGTGTGTACTCACCTAGTTGTACTCACCTAGTTGAGGTTGCGGGGGTCGAGTCCGAGCTCCTGGCCCCGCCTCTTCACTGATCGCTACTAGGTCACTCTCCCTGAGCCGTGAGCTTTATCGTACCTCTGCTTAAAGCTATGTATGGATCCTGCCTCCACTACATCGCTTCCCAAACTATTCCACTTACTGACTACTCTGTGGCTGAAGAAATACTTCCTAACATCCCTGTGATTCATCTGTGTCTTTAGCTTCCAACTGTGTCCCCTTGTTACTGTGTCCAATCTCTGGAACATCCTGTTTTTGTCCACCTTGTCAATTCCTCTCAGTATTTTGTATGTCGTTATCATGTCCCCCCTATCTCTCCTGTCCTCCAGTGTCGTCAGGTTGATTTCCCTTAACCTCTCCTCGTAGGACATACCTCTTAGCTCTGGGACTAGTCTTGTTGCAAACCTTTGCACTTTCTCTAGTTTCTTTACGTGCTTGGCTAGGTGTGGGTTCCAAACTGGTGCCGCATACTCCAATATGGGCCTAACGTATACGGTGTACAGGGTCCTGAACGATTCCTTATTAAGATGTCGGAATGCTGTTCTGAGGTTTGCTAGGCGCCCATATGCTGCAGCAGTTATTTGGTTGATGTGCGCTTCAGGAGATGTGCCTGGTGTTATACTCACCCCAAGATCTTTTTCCTTGAGTGAGGTTTGTAGTCTCTGACCCCCTAGACTGTACTCCGTCTGCGGCCTTCTTTGCCCTTCCCCAATCTTCATGACTTTGCACTTGGTGGGATTGAACTCCAGGAGCCAATTGCTGGACCAGTTCTGCAGCCTGTCCAGATCCCTTTGTAGTTCTGCCTGGTCTTCGATCGAGTGTATTCTTCTCATCAACTTCACGTCATCTGCAAACAGGGACACCTCAGAGTCTATTCCTTCCGTCATGTCGTTCACAAATACCAGAAACAGCACTGGTCCTAGGACTGACCCCTGCGGGACCCCGCTGGTCACAGGTGCCCACTCTGACACCTCGCCACGTACCATGTGTGTGTGTGTGTGTGTGTATGAAGAGAGAGAGAGAGAGAGAGAGAGAGAGAGAGAGAGAGAGAGAGAGAGAGAGAGAGAGAGAGAGAGAGAGAGAGAGAGAGAGAGGAGGAGAGACTACGTATTGGTAGTGACTTTGAGGATGAAAGAGAGAGAGGGAGGGATTGAGTTGGGGAGGGAGTGAGAGGGAAGGAGAGAGTGAGAGGGAGGGAGAAAGAGGCACACGGAGTGGAGAGGACGAGCGTCAGTGAGAGAAAGAGAGAGATGTGTCAGGGAGAGAGAGGGAAAAGGAGAGAGAGTGTAAAGGAGGAGGACAGAGGGAGAGTGAGAGTGGTTGAGTTTGAAGGAGGGAGAGAGGGAGGGAGGCAGAGAAGGAGGGAGGGAGGGAAGGAGGGAGAGAAGAGAGTTGTGGGAAAGAGTGTAAGAGATAGGTAAAGGCTTCTCCAGTTCGGTTCCGCAGCACTTTATTACAGAGTTTGCTAAGGCAGCTTCAAGTCCTGTGAAGTGTGCAGTTTTAGTGAGCAAGGAACACACGAGAGCCACTGTGCTATGCTCAGCTGGGTTTACAGAGCACGTCACAGTTGCTGTACAGCACATATGCTCTCCTGAGCCTGCAAAATCCTTGTGCTATTCTGATGGTTCTGTCCTGTTGTGAGACTATGCAGTGCTCCTCTTGCCCTATTCTGAGGCTACGTAGTCTACCTCCAGGGCTATGTATAAACCTCTCTCTGCTATTCCTGGGGCAGTGTTTATACTTACTATAAGCAAAGTGCTGCGCTAGTCTTTGAACAATGCTGTTCAGCGCTAACGTGTGCATTTGCGCCGCTGTGAACTTAGCGACAGAGGAATACACAACCCTCACATAGGAGATGAAAGCTTTTGACGACGTTTCGGTCCGCCTTAGACTATGTGACTAGTTAATGGTCCAAGTCGGACCGAAACGTCATGGTAAGCTCCTCTCTCCTAAGTGCGGGTTGTTTGTGTATTGTTCCAGTCACGGTATTGTGTCTTGTTCTCTAGCAAGAGAGGAGTGCCACAGAAGGTGCGCCTGTGTACACGAGGCTACAGTACAACATTGCATTGAAGAGAATGAACAGAGTGAGCTGAATCAGTGCAAGTTCAGCTGGCAAGTTCAGCTGACAAGTTCAGCAACTTAGGTTCCCGTGTAAATCTTGCAGTGTCACGGACTCAACGGTACAAACCTCTGCCAGTCTAGAGCTACACAGGCACGTGGCTCTGTTACTGCTGGACTAGAGATACAAGGATAATCCCAGAGCTGGTTTAGACTGTGCGTGGCCTTCAACCTCTGAGTGGTGTGTCACCCAGTCTTGACTGGTGTGAATCTTTCAGTCTATGAGTGGTGGTGTGGGTCTTCCAGTCTATGAGTGGTGGTGTGGGTCTTCCAGTCGATGAGTGGTGGTGTGGGTCTTCCAGTCTATGAGTGGTGGTGTGGGTCTTCCAGTCGATGAGTGGTGGTGTGGATCTTCCAGTTTATGAGTGGTGGTGTGGGTCTTCCAGTCTATGAGTGGTGGTGTGGATATTCCAGTCTATGAGTGGTGGTGTGGGTCTTCCAGTCTATGAGTGGTGGTGTGGATCTTCCAGTTTATGAGTGGTGGTGTGGGTCTTCCAGTCTATGAGTGGTGGTGTGGGTCTTCCAGTCGATGAGTGGTGGTGATCTTCCAGTCTATGAGTGGTGGTGTGGGTCTTCCAGCCTACAAGCAGTGCAGGCTCGACCCACCATCCACGAATCGCTAAAACAACCGCTGGATTGCCGTCTAAACTCACCAAATGAGTCGCTCTTCAACGGTGAGACACACTCATCAGTCACTCAGATGAGTAACTGATACAGTTAAAGCTTCCAATACATTCCTAACTGTATGCATAACAGATTAATTATGCAGATCCAAAGGGGGAGATATGCGTAAAGTCCCCATTAATATGCAAGGAATATACTCGATATATTCAGGTATATTGGAGGAAGTTCTGAGAACTCTACAGTGAGCAATAAACTTTAGGAAAAAAATTAAACTTAAAAAAAAAAAAAACTTATGTGCCGACAAGTTTTGAAAATTCGACTGTAGGAAGGGAAAAAATGATCTGGTAGTGCCAATATGCTTTCATTTTTTTAGAAAGTTGCTTAGAAAGTCATTGAGAAAGTTATATCGAATATCGTTCAGAATGTTAGAAAAGTTCCTTGGAAAGTTGTTAAAACTGTTGATTAGAAAGATTAGAAATGTTTTTTATACATTATTTAGAAAGGTTATTAGAAAGTTATTTAGAAAATTACTTAGAAAGCTGTCAAGAAAAATATTTAGAAAGCTGCATAGAAAATTATTTAGAAAGGTGATTAGAAAATGATTAAGAAAGCTGTTCAGAAAGCTGCTTAGAAAGCTTAAAAAGTTGTTTAGAAAGCTGATGAGAGAGAGAGAGAGAGAGAGAGAGAGAGAGAGAGAGAGAGAGAGAGAGAGAGAGAGAGAGAGAGAGAGAGAGAGAGAGAGAGAGAGAGAGAACAAATAAACCCCATATCCGTTCTCAGTTCCCTTCACTAACTCAACAAACTCTGCACATCGTTCATTATAAGACCCTCCCTCCTTAGCCCTCCAAAAATCTCTCTCCACCAACTGGCCTCTCGTCTGTCTCTTTCAACTACCATCACAGTGACCACGTAACACGCGAAATAAAAAAAAAATATCCTCGCCTAATTAGTAAGAAAAAATCAATTAGTCTCCTTCAAGAATATATTTCTGGATTATATATATATATATATAATATATATATATATATATATATATATATATATATATATATATATATATATATATATATATATATATATATATAACTAAATCGATTTCTTATATCAGACAAAATCTTAAGACAACCCTCCCTTCCACTCACCATCTTCTTTTTCTCCTCTTTCCCCTCTTCTTTCCCTCTTCCTTCCTTGTCGTTGCCCCCTTAGAGCTGCGTCATTACTCCCTCTCCCGTCTGCTGCTGACAGCTGACGACCTCCCAGCTCCTCCTGCTCTAATATCCATTTAGCGCCATTATAAAATAAAATATTTAGTCAGCACTTAGAGTTCCTGCAGCTGACGCCACTCAGAGTCAGAAGAGGTTAAGGGGCAGGAGGTTGTGATGGTGAGGAGGTGGGGCAGGAGGTTGTGATGGTGAGGAGGTGGGGCAGGAGGTTGTGATGGTGAGAGAGAGAGAGAGAGAGAGAGAGAGAGAGAGAGAGAGAGAGAGAGAGAGAGAGAGAGAGAGAGAGAGAGAGAGAGAAAGAGAGAGAAAGAAAGAGAGAGAGAGATTAGCTTAAACAAACTCGATGTTTACACACTGAGAGATGCCCACCTTTAAAATATTACTAATAAAACATGTACATTTAAATACAAGCATTCATAAAAAATATATGAATCGGATAAATAAAATAATTAAAACTAGAGAATAACCGAACGATTAAAGGGAATAGAACAGACGATAAGAAACCATTGACAAGACACTATGACAATACTTGAGGAAGGTGTGTGTGTGTGTGTGTGTGTGTGTGTGAGGAGAAATTCTCCTGTATACGTTATTGATCGATTTATTTCGTTCGGGAGTGTCGACGCGCACGCGAGCTGGTTCGCCGGGGCGCGAGCGGCCACACGTTCCCAGGAGCAGACCAGCATTTTCAAGAGAGGGAACGAACACCATATGAAAATATCTGGTCAGTGAAAACAGACCAAAAAAAACAGGAAACAGTAAATTTAGTTAAAGCAAGGAAATAGGAGAGGCAGGCAGCGCTGAAATACAGGCCAGAATCTTATTGTTATTACTGTTCTTGCTGTTGAACAGCGGTTTAGTGCCGAAGGGGTATTGTAGGTAGCAAAGATACGGCCGTAGACTAGATTACTTTTAATTGGAGAGAAGTGAGTACACAACGGGCAAAGTGAGGGAATGACCGATAGCCAGTCCATGGAGGGAAGCTTGTTGAACCCGTGAGGGTAGGCCGTGAAGTGAGAGCGAGTGGGCCTAGCGTCCCACTGACCTAGGCAGGCCTAGAGAGGGCAGCACCGGAGTGCCGCGGGATATGAAACTAGCAGATAGAAATGGCTGTCTACATTATGAGAGAAAATAAACATAAATGCGTGACTGCTTGACAGATCCTGGAGAGCGAAACGTTGCCACAATAAAATGTTACATAAGTTGCACTTGTGCCCTTTTACCTAACAAAACATACAGAAATTAATGGGAGAATGAGTCTAATGCTTACTGGAATTAAAGCAGAAAAGGTGTTAACTTATGATGACTTGAAAAAACTCGGAACAGGGAAGATGGCGTGTAGACTAGTGGACACGAACTGCCAACTTCTAAGAAGGAGAAGAACGCTTAAGCGAATAAAATACTGAGAAAGTAGACATAGGTACAGACAAATCAAATAATAAATTTAGTATATAGACGACTATCAAACCTATAAAAAATGAGCATTCAGGAACTTTAACAAAGAATCCTTCTCGACTCTGTCATATTCGTCACAGAGTCCCCGGCACCAGGTTGCAGCCGGTAATCAGTCATGTAAAGAAACTGGAATAAGTCCAGAGATTCTCAAGCGGATTGACTTCGACAAGGAAAAGGTTGGAGGCAAATTACATACGCAGTTGCAAGAGTGGATACGACAGGGCCCATGTTGCAAGGATAGAGACGTGAGCCTCGACCCTTATCCCCCGTGCAGTATCTGAGCACACACACACACACACACACTCGACCCCTGCAACCTCAACTAGGTGAGTACACACACACACACACACACACACACACACACACACACACACACACACACACACACACACACACACACACACACACACACACACACACGCATACACACGTCTCATACAATCTAGCAATATTTTTCTTAGTCACTGACACAGTTATATTTTGGCAAGACAGCAAGGGTAGATAGAGAGAGAGAGAGAGAAAGAGAGAGAGAGAGAGAGAGAGAGAGAGAGAGAGAGAGAGAGAGAGAGAGAGAGAGAGAGAGAGCAAAGTCTTGCTTCTCGGACCTGCAAATTCCACTTAAAATGGTAATTGAATCTAAAGACTGGCTGTCACGAACACCTTGCTACGTCTGGGGTGATAAGACAGCCTCACGCATGACAGCTCTACTACAACACTTGACAGCTCTAATACAACACTTGACAGCTGTAATACAACACTTGACAGCTCTAAAACAACACTTGAAACCTCTAATACAACACTTGACAACTCTACAACAACACATGACAGTTCTAATACAACACTTGACAGCTCTAATACAACACTTGACAGCTCTAATACAACACTTGAAAGCTCTAGTACAACCCATGACAGCTCTAGCACAACCCATGACAGCTCTAGTACAACCCATGACAGCTCTAGTACAGCACATGACAGTCATAGTATGACAGATGACAGCTCTAATACAACACATGACAACTCTAGTACAACACAGCTCCATGGAGCCGAACTCTTCTCCAGGCTGAGGGACTGATCACCTCAAATAATTTTTCTCCAAATCTGATGGACTGATTACATCATTTTTATTTAATTTCTACTGCTCTCTTTGTATTTGACTGAAGAAACCTACTGTGTTAGCGAAACGTTTCATCAATAAAGATACCCAACTGTTGCACATATGTCTTGGGAGGTATATAGAGCCTGCACTCTAAAGGAGTGCAAGCATCAGCTGGTACCTCTCATTCAATGGGTTCTGGCAGTCTTTTGAGTTCTTGACTTTTAGCCTCATCATACGAGGCCAGAGCACAGACGTCCCTCTCAGTCATCAACAGGAGACAGTCAAATCACTACAGGAACGACCACCTTGGCAGTATCGACATTCTTGCCTGAGTCGTGTATGCATCAATCTCGTGTTCCTTACTCACATTCTGTCATCTCCGAGGATCAAAGTTTAAATTTGTTAACAGCGTGTTTATCTTTGGCAATAGAGAGAGCACTAGGAGCTTACATGTATATATGTATGTAAGTTGTATGTGTAGCGTGTAGGTCAAAGTCCTACCCCGCCTCAAAATGGTTGCGGCCTGGGTTATGAAAGCTCAGGACATAAATCTCCAAGATCTGAGAGATTTATTTAGCTTAGCAGCAATAAATCGCAGAGTCAGGAAAAGGCTGGTCAGAATCCCCTTCAGAACTACACTGGTAGGTCAGCCCGCCTGCTGGACGCCGGAGTGGCATGACCACTCTGACCAGGAGACATTGATGCTAATGGAAGGCTCTTGATTCTGTCAATTTCTTTAGCCTTATCTCAGTACCTGTCAGAGCCTCCACAGATTTTGTCAAATCCTTTAATCTCACCTTAGCACCTGTCAGTACTTCTCCAGATTCTGCCAGATCCTCCAGCTTCACCACAGGTCCTGTCAGAGTCTCCTAAGAGCCTTCCAGTCTCTCCCGGCAAGATATTTGTCTCTCCTAAACACGTCTAGAGTTTTGCTATCCATTATTGCCATCTCGGGGTGCACACCTCCCCTCACACTCGTGCAAATCCCACCCGCTCGCGTCAAGTGAGTTTTGTATGCGCTCCACGGCTGTTCCAAAGGCAGCCCGTCCCTTCCACAGCTCCTTAGGGACGCTGCTAGTTCTGGCAGGGCTCCTTTGAACGTATTTGAGTATAGGTCCGATATTTTCCTTTCTCTCTCTCTCTCTCTCTCTCTCTCTCTCTCTCTCTCTCTCTCTCTCTCTCTCTCTCTCTCTCTCTCTCTCTCTCTCTCTCTCTCTCTCTTTCTCTCTCTCTTTCTCTCTCTTTCTCTCACTTCCATTGGGTCCTTGGCTGGCAATTTTAAAATTTTCTCAGGTCTCCGTCTGATCAAATTTCTCTCTCCATACTTGTTGTGAATTTATTTTTCAGCTTTCAGTAACCCCCTTCAGCGTCTGCTTCAGCGTCCTCGCCTGTCGTCGTGCTGCCCCGTTCGTGGATCCGTCTGGATTTCGGCAGAAACGATCCAGTGCTTCTCTTTTTTCTCTGGAAGGATCCGTCGTCCTTCAAGGGAGACGGATCCTTCAGGCGGCCCTTGGATGATTATGAAGGGCTCTTGATCCATTGAACTGGAACAGCGTTAAAGAAATAATAATAATAATAATAATAATAATAATAATAATAATAATAATATATTAACACATATCAATTAAATTTTTTTTTTAATGAAGCAATCTTTATTATTAAGTTACATGCCCAAGAAAAATAAGGGACGTGATAAAAGATTATTGTTTGGTGATGGTTTCCGCAACACTCCATGCGGGTTTAGCGCTCAATAAAAAATACAGCGAAATACAATCCATCTATAGCCTCATAAAATATAATGAGATACGATCCACCCTGACCTCTCTCCCTCTCCTACGACGCAAGACACCGTTGCCTCGCTCACTCTCGCCTGGCCCAAGAACGGCCAACGGGGGTGATTTCCCATGGAATCATATACACTTTCTCCCTTCCCTGCCTTCCAATAGTGGTAAGAGATAAGATAAGATAAGATTTTGTTCGGATTTTTAACCCCGGAGGGTTAGCCACCCAGGATAACCCAAGAAAGTCAGTGCGTCATCGAGGACTGTCTAACTTATTTCCATTGGGGTCCTCAACCTTGTCCCCCAGGATGCGACCCACACCAGTCGACTAACACCCAGGTACCTATTTGCTGCTAGGTGAACAGGACAACAGGTGTAAGGAAACGTGTCGAAATGTTTCCACCCGCCGGGAATCGAACCCGGGCCAACCGTGTGTGAAGCGGGAGCTTTAGCCACCAGGCCACCGTGACCACAGTGACCACAGTGACCTGTGTAACAACTCACATTGACCCACAAATCTGCCCTTTTTGACTCTCTCTCTCTCTCTCTTTACACAGGGTTTTATAAGACTATGTTAAGGTTCCTAATTTTATTTACAAGCTAAAAGCTGTTACCTACATCAGCTCTCTCTCTCTCTATGTACCCCTCTTTCCTCCACTCACTTTCACCCCCACCAGTTCTCTCCCCACCCATTGATATCTGCCTCTACAGCCTCTGTGAAGAGCCATCAGCATCAAATCATCAATACCCATCAACTCCAACCTAAACAACATCTCTCAGCCACCTCTTCCTCATCCTCTCAGACCCCTACTTCGTATGCTGCCTCCCCATTCCTCTCACTCCTCCCCAGACCTCCCTATTTCATCCCCTTTTGTGTCCACTATGTAACACTGTAGTGTACGGTAACTGTATACGACAGCGGCTGGCCACCGAATATCCCTCTATACGTTAGGTTAGGTAAGATTTGTCAGGAAACAGGACAAGTGTTTCCTGACGAGGGTCTTAGTCATATGATGACCCGCCACTGGAACTTTTGGTCAGCTGACCTTCCAGTGGTCATCAGCCTTTTAGTGGCTTCCCAGTCTCCCACTGTATTCTTCTCTCCTCGGCCACATATGGGCCGCTACTGCTGACAGTAAAGATCGTTCCCACAGGAAAGAGGTCATATGCTCGTTCAGAAAGAGAGAATGATCTTCATAACCAGGAGGGGCAGATTAGCACTTCTAGATGCTGCTTTCACAGACTCGGGAGACAAGATCTGTGAAAGATCGTAGTAAGCTTCTCTCTCCTATGTGCGGGTTATTTGTGTATTGTTCCAGTCACGATATTGTGAGTTTTTGTCCAGTTCCAGTAGCTCCTGGACAGCTAGTTTTTCAGTAAGACCCCCATAAAGAGCGCCCAGGGTTAAGCGAACCAAGAACAAGCCAGAATCAAGACCAAAGAAGCCAGACCAACCCATCTAAGACCACTCCAAGTAACGATTACAACACTGTTTAACTCAGAATACTTCTGATGTTCTCTGTGGGTTTACACCATGGCAACAGTTCCCATTTCTCTCTCTCTCTCTCTCTCTCTCTCTCTCTCTCTCTCTCTCTCTCTCTCTCTCTCTCTTCCTTCTTTCCTCCCTCCCTAACCCCTTCTCTCACTTCATTCACTCCTCTTCCCTCACTCTCACTCCCTTCTCTTCCTCTCTCAGTCTTTTCATCTTTTCCTAAATGCTTCCTCTCCCCTCTTCCTCCTCTTCCCTCTTCCTCCTCTCCCCTCCACCTCCCTGTTTTTACTTCCCTTTGTCTACCAATATCCTATCCAGAGTTACCCCCTCTGTTCTCTACATCACCTTTCCCCTCGTTTAATGTTCTCTTCCTCCCTCCCCTCCCAGCTATCCTCTCCCCTCCTTCCTTTCCCCCTCCCGTCCTTTTCTCCCTCCCTCCGGCATCACCTTTTATTACACCCTTCCCCTCCCTTTACCCATACTTCCCCTCATCCTCCCCTCAATTCTCCCATTATCTCTCCCCTACAATCTCTCATTAGTGGTGTCCTTACCTCCTTTCCCCGTCTCTCTGTCTGTATTTCTCTCTCTCTCTCTCTCTCTCTCTCTCTCTCTCTCTCTCTCTCTCTATCTTTTTTTTTTTTTTTTTTTTTTTTTTTTTTTTTTTTTTTTTTTTTACACATGGTTTGACAAGGTTAAGGATCCCTAGCTTTATTGACAAGCTATTTACAGGTTAAGGATTCCTAACTTTATTGACAAGCTAAGAGCTGTTACCTACATCAGCTCATTTGAAAGCATTTTTATTGTTATGAGACATACAAGTAGGGAACAGGATGAAGTTGGAGCCATCTGTGGGCCAGCATTTTCATTTGATCAACTGACGTTATCTCGTTGACATCATTATGCTGAACGAATGTGTTCCATACTCGAGTCATCCTGGGTATGTATGATCTCAGATGGAGTGATGTTCTGGAGAAGGGTACAGCAAGAGTGAAGTTGCTGCTTTCTGCCCGTCTTGTGGCATAAAAGCTTGTTTCGCGCTGTCCTCGAAGTGGATCCAAGTGTGGTATTTTGACAATATTGGCCTTGTACATAACAGTAAGGCCACCCACATCCCTCCTATGTTGAAGGCTCTGCTGAAATGACAGATCCATCCAGGATGGGTCCAGGCGAGAAGATGAGACGTCTTGCTCTGTTCTCTACTCTGTCAAGCAGTCGCAGATGAGAGGGGGACAGGCAAACCAAGAAAGTGGAGCATACTCAAGGTGTGAGCGTACTTGTGCCTCGTACAGTATCTTGCAACCCCTACTGTCAAGCAGATGCGAGATACGGCGAAGTGCTGTAAGCTTCCTGGCTGCCTTGTTTGCAAGATTTACAACATGGTTCTTCATGGTTAGTTTGGAGTCAAATTTCACCCCAAGGATATCAACTTCTTCTCCAGGTGCCAACATCCTCCCATTCATCCTTACTACTGCACCAGCATTACCATCATGGTGCCTAGAGACGATCATCATTTGCGTTTTCTCAGGTGCAAATGTTACTTGCCATCTATTTCCCCAAGCTGATATAGCTCTCAGCTGGTGATTGATGTAGCTTAGAGCAGCTGGCATTTCTTCTCTTGGATAAGTGAATGTCAGTGTACAGTCGTCTGCATATGCATGTGATTCTGGGATGAGATGAAGAAGGTCGTTGAAGTAGACATTCCATAACAGTGGACCCAGCACACTTCCTTGTGGAACGCTTGCCCCAATAGGATGTCTTGCTGATTCCGTTCCATTGAGGACTACACTTAGAGATCTACCATGAAGGTAATCACTGAGGAGACATAGCGTAGAGCCTGCAATTCCCAGTGCTTGAAGTTTTGCTAAGAGGCCCTGGTGCCACACCCGGTCGAAAGCGCCAGCAATGTCCAGTGCTACCACACAGCTGACTTTGGATTCATCCAGTGACTGGTGCCACTTAGTGGAGAGGTTTAACAACAGATCAGCAGCAGAGTAACCTTTCCTGAAGCCATATTGACGATCACAAAGTAGTGAGTGGTAGTCAAAAAAAATCTGTCATTTGTCTTGAGATTATTGTCTCAAGGATCTTACCAGTGATTGACAGGAGTGACACTGGTCTGTAGTTGCTGATTTCTGCTCTGCTCTTCTTTTTTGTGAACAGGGACTACATTTGCCTCTTTCCATGGAGAGGGCCATTTGCACTGTACTAGGCAGTGCTGAAAGATGCGAGTTAGAGGTGCTGCTAGCTGGTCTGCACATCTTCTCAACAATCTTGGGCTCAACTTGTCTGGGCCCACAGCCTTTCTTGGTCAAGTGATTTAAGAAGGAAATGCACCTCCTCCTGCCTTATTGTCACCCCTGACAGTTTTGATACAGTTCTTGCAGCTAGCCAAGGAGGGTCCCTTGCTGGATCAGGAACTTGCATTTTGGTAGCAAAGTGTTCAGCAAAGAGGTCCGCTTTCTCTTGACTACTAGTAGAGGTGGTCCCATCCTGTCGATTTAGAGGTGGAATAAGTTCATCAGGCAGATAACCTTGTCTGTCCTTGACCAGGGACCACCAGGTTTTGGAGCCTACCCTACCTGATGCTAACTTTCTTTTAGTGTCCAACTCCCATTTAGCAATGGCCCACTTTTGAACATCACCCATATGCCTACAGGCTTGCATGTGCAAGTTCCTGTTATAGGTGGTAGGATGTCTCTTATACCTTCGCCATGCTTTGTACTTAGCAGTAGCAGCCTCTCTACAACGAAAGCCAAACCAAGGCTGATCTGTAGGCTTTGTCACATATTGCCGGTGAGGAATGTGTTCTTGTTGCAGATTAAGGATGTGTCCAGTGAAGGCTTTCACTTGGTTGTCAACATCCCCTGGAGAAGAGCATTCCAGTCGGTGGTGGCGAGCTCAGAGCAAAGGGCTGGCCAATTACCTCTTTCCCATAGCCAGGTTGTGCGTGTGGACTCCTCACCTCGTTCTGTTGGGATCTTAAGTGTGGTAAAAACAGCCTTGTGGTCAGACGATCCAACGTACCCGAGGGGTTGACAAGTGACTATGCCTTCTGCCAGATCACTCACTACTGGGTCAAGGGAGGAGCCAGAGATATGAGTAGGGAAGTCAACAAAGTTTCTCATGTCAAACACTGCAAGAAGGTCATCAAAGTCCCTCTGTATAAGGTGCTGGTTGAGGTCACCAACAATTATAATATGTTGACAGTTGTGTTGTAGCAGAAGGGAGTCAATATTTTCCATTAGGAAGTTGATAGGGTCTGCATGTTGCCACTGAGGTCTGTACATTGCACATGCTAGTACAGAGGTACTAGTGTTTATACAGAGCTTGAAGAACATCATTTCAAGATGTGTAGGGGTGGCAACATCTATGTGCTGGGCATGAACACTTTTAGAGAAGCACACAGCAACACCACCTCTCTCTCTCTCTCTCTCTCTCTCTCTCTCTTTCTCTCTCTCTCGAAACATTTAGGCTTCAAAACCCCATCTTCAAACCTTATTAACTTGCCCCTCAGTGAGGGGGATAGGGAGGGGGAGATGAGAGTGATATGAGGGGAAAGTATGGGAGACGGAAGAGAAGAGGGGAAGGTAGGGAAGTAACCGAGTAAGAATGGGTTTTAGAAAGAGAGTAGAGAGAGAAAAACATGAAAAAATGGGGAGGAGGAGAGTGAGGGAAGAATCCACTTCGAGGACAGCGTGAAACAAGCTTTTATGCCACAAGACGGGCAGAAAGCAGCAACTTCACTCTGGCTGTACCCTTCTCCAGAACATCACTCCATCTGAGATCATACATACCCAGGATGACTCGAGTATGGAACACATTCGTACAGAATAATGATGTCAACGAGATAAAGTCAGTTGATCAAATGAAAATGCTGGCCCACAGATGGCTCCAACTTCATCCTGTTCCCTACTTGTATGTCTCATAACAATAAAAATGCTTTCAAATGAGCTGATGTAGGTAACAGCTCTTAGCTTGCCAATAAAGTTAGGAATCCTTAACCTGTAAATAGCTTGTCAATAAAGCTAGAGATCCTTAACCTTGTCAAACCCTGTGTAAGAGAGAGAGAGAGAGAGAGCGAAGAATCAACTAGGATGACGTCATCAGTAGTGACATCAGTGTGCTGCTGACATCACAACAGATGATAGGTTTACCCCCCCCCCCCCATTAAAAAACTCTGAAATTTTTTTGCCCTTTCTATGTAATTCCAATTAATTAATTAATCCATGTTAAGCGCTAACCCCAAGTGAGTCATTCAGTGCAAGAGGTGTTGGAGGCTCGATCCTCCGTCTGGTAAGCGCCAGACAGACGCGCTTCCTATTTGTACTCACCTAGATGCTCTATGTAATTCCAAAATTGCATCAAGTTATCTTCAGTAGAATTTTTTTTTTTTTTTTGGGGGGGGGGTGAAAATTTTAATATATGAATAATTAATTACTTTATTTAAAGTAAGTAACATACGTCATACTCTCTCTCTCTCTCTCTATCTCTCTCTCTATCTCTCTCTCTCGCTCTGTCTCCCTCTGTCTCTCTCTCTCTCTCTCTCTCTCTCTCTTTCTCTCTGTCTGTCTATCTATCTTTGTTTATTTTTGAATAGGGTTTAACAAGGTTAGGTTAAGGATCCTAACTTTATTTACAGTCTAAGAGCTGTTACCTACATTAGGTCATTTAAAAGCCATTTTGTTGTTATGAGACATACAAATATGGAACAGGATGAAGTTGGAGCCATCTGTGGATCAGTGATTTCATTTGATCAACTGACTTTATTTCGATGATGTCATTATGCTGTACGAACATGTTCCAGACTAGAGTTATCCTGGGAATAAATGATCTCAGATATAGAGGTGTTCTGGAGAAGGATGCAGTCAGAGTGAAGTTGCTGCTTGCTGCCCGTCTTGTTGTGTAGAAGCTCACTTCTCGCTGTCCTTGGAGTGTAGCCAAGTGTGATACTTTGATAATATTGGCTTTGTACATAACAGCAAGGATGCCCACATCCATCCGGTGATGAAGGCTTTTGCTGAAATGACAGTTCTATCCAGGCTGAGTCCAGGCGAGAGATGAGTCATCTTGCTCTATTCTTTACTCTGTTAAGTCGCAGATGAGATGGGGGGGGGGGTCAGGCAATCCAAGAAAGTGAGTACACTGGTGTGAGTGCACTTGTGCCTCGTACACAATTTTGCAACCTTTACTGTCCAGCAGATGCGAAATACGTCGAAGTGCTGCAAGCTTCCTGGCCGCCTTGTTTGCAAGATTTACAACGTGGTTCTTCATGGACAGTTTGGAGTCAAATTTCACCCCAAGGATATCAGCTTTATCCCCAGGTACCAACACTCTCCCATTCATACTTACTACTGCTCCAACATTACCATCATGGTGCCTAGAGACCGTCATTTGTGTTTTCTCATGAGCATATATTACCCACCATCTTTTGCCAGTGAAAATTAAGGGTGCCATTGGTACACTAAGAGAAAACACAATAAGTGTCCGGGGCCCAAGACTGTTCAACAGCCTCCCACCAGCCATAAGGGGAATTACCAATAGACCCCTGGTTGTCTGTATGAGGGAGCTGGACAGATACCTAAAGTCGGTACCGGATCAGCTGGGCTGTGGCTCGTACGATGGACTACATGCGGCCAGCAGTAACAGCCTGGTTGATCAGGCCCTCATCCACCAGGAAACTTGGTCAAGGACCGGGCTGCAAGGGCGATGATCCCGGGAATTCCCTCCAGGTAGACCACAGGCTGATATAACTGCTAGTTTGTGACTGTTGGAACTTAGAGCAGTTGGCAATTCCTCCCTAGGACAAGTAAATGTCAGAGTGCAGTCACCTGTTTATGCCT
>NC_091347.1:24603407-24620907 GCF_038502225.1 Cherax quadricarinatus | reverse complement strand
TCTTGTTCGATCTTTTCTCGGCGTTTTGTTTAATATTTTTATTTTATTTCATCTCTCCCTGTTCTGGTTTTGTTTTCGAATGCCAGTTTTTTTCTCTCTCTCTTCTTGTTTGATTAGTTTTTTTTTTTTAACCATCTTCTTCCATCTTTATCGCATTTTTTCTGTTTTTTTTTGTGTTTGTCTTCTTCTAGACACTCTTAAACGTCCTCTTACTTGCTCTATTTTTTCATTTTTATCACATCTCATTATCTTTTGTGTCCTCCTCAAAATATATTTATTGCCTCTTCCTGAGGCTAGTTTATTCTGTATGTTTCGTGTATGTTTCTTTGTCCCTTCTCCTGCCTCTCTTACCCCCTTCCTCCACACCACCATTGACTAGAACCTTCCCTTCCCCTCAATAGTGACTAGAATCCCTCATACATATAGTCACTCGTCCCTCCCCCCACCAAACCACCTTTGCCCAGTTCGTATTCAATTTAAATATCTTCTTTTCCCCTCTTTTAGCAACCATTCTTCCCTTCCCTCCCCTACCTCCTTCACCTGTTTATGGAGCCCAGTCATTCTGCCCCTTCCCCCTGCCCTCAGTACCCAGCACATGAACAGACTGTCTGGGTACCACTGTGTACAGACTGTCTGGGTGCCACTGTGTACAGACTGTCTGGGTGCCACTGTGTACAGACTGTCTGGGTGCCACTGTGTACAGACTGTCTGGGTGCCACTGTGTACAGACTGTCTGGGTGCCACTGTGTACAGACTGGGTGCCACTGTGTACAGACTGTCTGGGTGTTACTGAGTTCAGACTGTCCGGGTGTCACTCAGTGCACAGTATCTAGGTAAGACACATATGCAACAGTTAGGTATCTTTATTTCGAAACGTTTCGCCTGCACAACAGGCTTCTTCAGTCGAGTACAGAAATGTTGATAGAAGCAGAAGAGATGTTAAGACTATGTAATCAGTCCATCACTCTTGAAGTTTTGAGGTGGTCAGTCCCTCAGTCTGGAGAAGAGTATTGTTCCATAGTCTGAAACAATATCTGTACTCGACTGAAGAAGTCTACTGTGTAGGCGAAACGTTTCGAAATAAAGATACCTAACTGTTGCATATGTGTCTTACCTAACAACCTGTCAGTATTTTATACCATTTTAATGTTCAGACACTATCTAACTGATACTCAATCATTAATTTACTCAACTTGAGTACAGAGACAAAGACAGGATGTTCCAGAGATGGGACACAGAAACAAGGGGTCACAATTGGAAGTTGAAGACTCAGATGAGACAAAGAGATGTTAGGAAGTATTTCTTTAGTCATAGAGTTGTCCGGCAAGTGACGTAGTGGAGGCAGGAACCATACATAGTTTTAAGATGAAGTATGATAGAGCTCATGGAGCAGGGAGGGAGAGGACCTAGTAGCGATCAGTGAAGAGGCGGGGCCAGGAGCTGAGTCTCGACCCCTGCAACCACAATTAGGTGAGTACACACACACACAAGGCTTTTAACTTTCAGCTTTCTAACTTTCAACTTCTAACTTCCAGCTTTCTAACTTTCAGCTTCCTAACTTTCAATTTCTAATTTTCACCTCCTAACTTTCAGTTTCCTAACTTTCTATTTCTAACTTTCACCTTCTAACTTTCAGTTTCCTAACTTTCTATTTCTAACTTTCACCTTCTAACTTCCATCTTCTGTTCTAACCATTCAAGCCTCACACTTATAAAATCAAATCTAGAAGATTTTATCGCCTTTGAACAAGTAAGTTACATTAAGAATAAAAAAATAAGAGAGGGGGGAGAGGAGGAGGAAAAAAAAGTGATAGAAGAGTCACATATGCACACAAAGTGAAATTTTATTCAGATTTTTTCTGTAAATGCGGGGCGCCGCCCCCCTTCACCCCAATGTTATGTTATGAGGTTTAATGTTTATATACCCCCAGTATATTAAACTATATATTTATATATATATATATATATATATATATATATATATATATATATATATATATATATATATATATGTGTGTGTGTGTGTGTGTGTGTGTGTGTGTGTGTGTGTGTGTGTGTGTGTGTGTGTGTGTGTGTGTGTGTGTGTGTGTGTGTGTACTCACCTGGTTGAGGTTGCAGGGGTCGAGTCCTAGCTCTTGGTCCCGCCTCTTCACTGGTCGCTACTAGGTCACTCTCCTTGAACCGTGAGCTTTATCATACCTCTGCTTAAAGCTATGTATGGATCCTGCCTCCACTACATCGCTTCCCAAACTTTTCCACTTCCTGACTACTCTGTGGCTGAAGAAATACTTCCTAACATCCCTGTGATTCATCTGTGTCTTCAAGTTTCAACTGTGTCCCCTTGTTGCTGTGTCCAGTCTCTGGAACATCCTGTCTTTGTCCACCTTGTCAATTCCTCTCCGTATTATGTATGTCGTTATCATGTCCCCCCTATCTCTCCTGTCCTCCAGTGTCGTCAGGTTGATTTCCCTTAACCTCTCCTCGTAGGACATACCTCTTAGCTGTGGGACTAGTCTTGTTGCAAACCTTTGCGTGTGTGTGTGTGTGTGTGTGTGTGTGTGTGTGTGTGTGTGTGTGTGTGTGTGTGTGTGTATGTGTGTGTGTGTGTGTGTGTGTGTGTGGGTGTGTGTGTGTGTGTGTGTGTGTGTGTGTGTGTGTGTGTGTGTGTGTGTGTGTGTGTGTGTGTGTGTGTGTGTGTGTGTGTGTGTGTGTGTGTCGTGCTGAATAGGTAAAACTTGCGATTTTGGCTTAAATAGCAACTCTCTTCTTGCCGAATAAGGCAAGCGAAAATTTGTGTAAGCAACAGTTTCGCAAAAATCATTCTGAACCTAACGAAAAAAAATGTATTTCATTGTGTTTGTTTATTATTAAATTACTGTAAACTTATCTTGTTATAATAAGGTTAGGTAAGTTTTCTAAGGCTCTTTTGGTACAAAATTATTAATCTTTTCATTAACATAATTGAAAAAATATATCTTTTAACATATAAGAGAAAATTTTAGAAAGGACTTAATTTTAAATGAGTTCATGCTAATTGACCAGTTTTACCTATTCGGTACGACACACACACACACACACACACACACACACACACACACACACACACACACACACACACACATATATATATATATATATAAGCAGACAAGCATCCAACCAGGGACACCATAGCCATCAACAACAACCCTGAGGAAGACCCCATCACTGAACAATTAATTTTGCCAGAATCGGAAGTCTATAAGGCGATCGTGTCATTTCCAGCAGGATCTGCAGGAGGTTACACTGGAATTCGACCTCAGCACCTCAAAGAGATGGTAAATCCAGTACTCGGTGAATCTGCATCAATTCTTCTCACCGAGTTAACAACTTTTGTCAACAATTGCCTGGCTGGGCGAATCCCAGAAGAAATTAAACCTTTCTTTTTTGGAGCCTCACTATGTGCTTTGAAGAAGAGGGATGGGGGAATCAGACCCATTGCAGTTGGAAACACTCTTCGCCGTCTCGTTGCCAAAGCAGCAGTGAGAAACATTCGCCTAGAAGCTGCCACTTTACTCCAGCCACACCAACTGGGCTTTGGGGTCTCTCAAGGCAGTGAAGCCGCAGCTCATGCCGCAAGGGCCTACATCAGGGACCTACCAGAAGACAAGGCCATAGGCAAACTTGATTTTAGAAATGCCTTTAATATGGTGAAGAGAGATGCTGTTTTGCCAGCTGTTCGGGATCGGTTCCCCAGACTTTTTCCGTTCATTTCTGCCGGCTACAGCAAACCCTCAATTCTTTTTTGTTTGGAGAACATGAAATTCAATCATCAGAGGGTGTTCAGCAGGGGACCCACTCGCTCCACTTCTCTTCTGCTTGGCAGTAAGAGAACTAACTTCCAGCCTACGCAGTGAGCTCAATATCTGGTACCTGGATGACGGCACTCTGGCAGGTACTGAAGAGTCCCTGGTGGGGGACCTACAACTGGTGAAAACACAGGGAGAAGGCTTGGGACTCATCCTCAATCCTTCCAAGTGTGAAATCATCACAGCGAACCAGGAAATAATCAATGCTGTGCGAAGAATTCTCCCAGAAGTCTCTACTACCACTCCGTCCAACAGTACCCTCTTGGGGGCACCGCTGGGTCACCAGGCCATCGACACTGTCCTCAGGGACAAATTGAATGACCTGATGAGAATGGAGGAGAGAATAAGCGATCTTGATGCCCATGATGCTCTGTATCTCCTCACAAGGTGTCTTACTATGCCAAGACTCACTTACTTCTTGAGGTGTGCACCCTCTTTTGACAGCCCAACACTCGATGAATATGATGCACACCTGAGATCAACTTTTAAGAAGGCACTGAACCTGTCACTAGAGGATGAGCAATGGGATCAGGCAACCCTCCCAGTGCGACTGGGAGCCACTATGCTACCCTGGAAGGATGGAAAGCAGATTGCCTGGGACTACACCTGTGCTGCCACATTGGCAGACACCTACTTGCCATACTCCGTAGTGGAAGGGGGTGGAGCTGCCAGCCACAGAGAGACCCAGAAGATCCGAAAATATGAAGACCTTCCCCCTTGCTATAACTTCATTCCAATAGGGTCGGAGACCCTTGGAGCATGGGGCAAGTGTGCTCTAAAGTTCCTCAAAGAGCTGGGTGAAAAGCTCATCATAGAAACCAAGGACCACAGGGCGACCAGCTTCCTCTTTCAGAGAATCAGTGGGAGAGCTGGACGAAGTATTCGAGATGTAGCTCTGAGTTACCTATGTTGTTTTACTTTCTGTTGTATTTTTGTGAACGTTTGGCCAATGTATTTTGTCTTTAAATAAAACATACTTGAAATATAGGGGGTGGTAGGAGAAAATTCTCAAACAGCTTCAGGGAGAACCTTGAGTTTTCCCTGAAGCAAGTTTATTCTTTTCTCTGAGGATGAGGGTCCCTAGGACAGTTCTAGAGGTGGTACCTCCCTATATATATATAAACACGCTAAGATAACAGGGATATCTTGCTACTCCTACTTACACTTTGGTCACACTTCACAGACACGCACATGCATATATATATATACATACATCTAGGTTTTTCTCCTTTTTCTAAATAGCTCTTGTTCTTTTTTATTTCTTCTATTGTCCATGGGGAAGTGGAAAAGAATCTTTCCTCCGTAAGCCATGCGTGTCGTATGAGGCGACTAAAATGCCGGGAGCAATGGGCTAGTAACCCCTTCTCCTGTATACAATTACTAAAAAAGAGAAGAAGAAAAACTTTATAAAACTGGGTTGCTTAAATGTGCGTGGATGTAGTGCGGATGACAAGAAACAGATGATTGCTGATGTTATGAATGAAAAGAAGTTGGATGTCCTGGCCCTAAGCGAAACAAAGCTGAAGGGGGTAGGAGAGTTTCAGTGGGGGGAAATAAATGGGATTAAATCTGGAGTATCTGAGAGAGTTAGAGCAAAGGAAGGGGTAGCAGTAATGTTAAATGATCAGTTATGGAAGGAGAAAAGAGAATATGAATGTGTAAATTCAAGAATTATGTGGATTAAAGTCAAGGTTGGATGCGAGAAGTGGGTCATAATAAGCGTGTATGCACCTGGAGAAGAGAGGAATGCAGAGGAGAGAGAGAGATTTTGGGAGATGTTAAGTGAATGTATAGGAGCCTTTGAACCAAGTGAGAGAGTAATTGTGGTAGGGGACTTGAATGCTAAAGTAGGAGAAACTTTTAGAGAGGGTGTGGTAGGTAAGTTTGGGGTGCCAGGTGTAAATGATAATGGGAGCCCTTTGATTGAACTTTGTATAGAAAGGGGTTTAGTTATAGGTAATACATATTTTAAGAAAAAGAGGATAAATAAGTATACACGATATGATGTAGGGCGAAATGACAGTAGTTTGTTGGATTATGTATTGGTAGATAAAAGACTGTTGAGTAGACTTCAGGATGTACATGTTTATAGAGGGGCCACAGATATATCAGATCACTTTCTAGTTGTAGCTACACTGAGAGTAAAAGGTAGATGGGATACAAGGAGAATAGAAGCATCAGGGAAGAGAGAGGTGAAGGTTTATAAACTAAAAGAGGAGGCAGTTAGGGTAAGATATAAACAGCTATTGGAGGATAGATGGGCTAATGAGAGCATAGGCAATGGGGTCGAAGAGGTATGGGGTAGGTTTAAAAATGTAGTGTTAGAGTGTTCAGCAGAAGTTTGTGGTTACAGGAAAGTGGGTGCAGGAGGGAAGAGGAGCGATTGGTGGAATGATGATGTAAAGAGAGTAGTAAGGGAGAAAAAGTTAGCATATGAGAAGTTTTTACAAAGTAGAAGTGATGCAAGGAGGGAAGAGTATATGGAGAAAAAGAGAGAAGTTAAGAGAGTGGTGAAGCAATGTAAAAAGAGAGCAAATGAGAGAGTGGGTGAGATGTTATCAACAAATTTTGTTGAAAATAAGAAAAAGTTTTGGAGTGAGATTAACAAGTTAAGAAAGCCTAGAGAACAAATGGATTTGTCAGTTAAAAATAGGAGAGGAGAGTTATTAAATGGAGAGTTAGAGGTATTGGGAAGATGGAAGGAATATTTTGAGGAATTGTTAAATGTTGATGAAGATAGGGAAGCTGTGATTTCGTGTATAGGGCAAGGAGGAATAACATCTTGTAGGAGTGAGGAAGAGCCAGTTGTGAGTGTGGGGGAAGTTCGTGAGGCAGTAGGCAAAATGAAAGGGGGTAAGGCAGCCGGGATTGATGGGATAAAGATAGAAATGTTAAAAGCAGGTGGGGATATAGTTTTGGAGTGGTTGGTGCAATTATTTAATAAATGTATGGAAGAGGGTAAGGTACCTAGGGATTGGCAGAGAGCATGCATAGTTCCTTTGTATAAAGGCAAAGGGGATAAAAGAGAGTGCAAAAATTATAGGGGGATAAGTCTGTTGAGTGTACCTGGTAAAGTGTATGGTAGAGTTATAATTGAAAGAATTAAGAGTAAGACGGAGAATAGGATAGCAGATGAACAAGGAGGCTTTAGGAAAGGTAGGGGGTGTGTGGACCAGGTGTTTACAGTGAAACATATAAGTGAACAGTATTTAGATAAGGCTAAAGAGGTCTTTGTGGCATTTATGGATTTGGAAAAGGCGTATGACAGGGTGGATAGGGGGGCAATGTGGCAGATGTTGCAAGTGTATGGTGTAGGAGGTAGGTTACTGAAAGCAGTGAAGAGTTTTTACGAGGATAGTGAGGCTCAAGTTAGAGTATGTAGGAAAGAGGGAAATTTTTTCCCAGTAAAAGTAGGCCTTAGACAAGGATGTGTGATGTCACCGTGGTTGTTTAATATATTTATAGATGGGGTTGTAAGAGAAGTAAATGCGAGGGTCTTGGCAAGAGGCGTGGAGTTAAAAGATAAAGAATCACACACAAAGTGGGAGTTGTCACAGCTGCTCTTTGCTGATGACACTGTGCTCTTGGGAGATTCTGAAGAGAAGCTGCAGAGATTGGTGGATGAATTTGGTAGGGTGTGCAAAAGAAGAAAATTAAAGGTGAATACAGGAAAGAGTAAGGTTATGAGGATAACAAAAAGATTAGGTGATGAAAGATTGAATATCAGATTGGAGGGAGAGAGTATGGAGGAGGTGAACGTATTCAGATATTTGGGAGTGGACGTGTCAGCGGATGGGTCTATGAAAGATGAGGTGAATCATAGAATTGATGAGGGGAAAAGAGTGAGTGGTGCACTTAGGAGTCTGTGGAGACAAAGAACTTTGTCCTTGGAGGCAAAGAGGGGAATGTATGAGAGTATAGTTTTACCAACGCTCTTATATGGGTGTGAAGCGTGGGTGATGAATGTTGCAGCGAGGAGAAGGCTGGAGGCAGTGGAGATGTCATGTCTGAGGGCAATGTGTGGTGTGAATATAATGCAGAGAATTCGTAGTTTGGAAGTTAGGAGGAGGTGCGGGATTACCAAAACTGTTGTCCAGAGGGCTGAGGAAGGGTTGTTGAGGTGGTTCGGACATGTAGAGAGAATGGAGCGAAACAGAATGACTTCAAGAGTGTATCAGTCTGTAGTGGAAGGAAGGCGGGGTAGGGGTCGGCCTAGGAAGGGTTGGAGGGAGGGGGTAAAGGAGGTTTTGTGTGCGAGGGGCTTGGACTTCCAGCAGGCATGCGTGAGCGTGTTTGATAGGAGTGAATGGAGACAAATGGTTTTTAATACTTGACGTGCTGTTGGAGTGTGAGCAAAGTAACATTTATGAAGGGATTCAGGGAAACCGGCAGGCCGGACTTGAGTCCTGGAGATGGGAAGTACAGTGCCTGCACTCTGAAGGAGGGGTGTTAATGTTGCAGTCTAAAAACTGTAGTGTAAAGCACCCTTCTGGCAAGACAGTGATGGAGTGAATGATGGTGAAAGTTTTTCTTTTTCAGGCCACCCTGCCTTGGTGGGAATCGGCCAGTGTGTTAATAATAATAATTAATAATAATATATATATATATATATATATATATATATATATATATATATATATATATATATATATATATATATGTGTGTGTGTGTGTGTGTGTGTGTGTGTGTGTGTGTGTGTGTGTACTCACCTATTTGTACTCACCTATTTGTGGTTGCAGGGGTCGAGTCATAGCTCCTGGCCCCGCCTCTTCACTGATTGCTACTAGGTCCTCTCTCTCCCTGCTACATGAGCTTTATCATACCTCGCCTTAAAACTATGTATGGTTCCCGCCTCCACTACTTCACTTTCTAGACTATTCCATGACTTGACTACTCTATGACTGAAGAAATACTTCCTAACATCCCTTCGATTCATCTGAGTCTTCAACTTCCAATTGTGACCTCTTGTGTCTGTGTCCCATCTCTGGAACATCCTGTCTTTGTCCACCTTGTCTATTCCGCGCAGTATTTTATATGTCGTTATCATGTCTCCCCTGACCCTCCTGGCCTCCAGTGTCGTCAGGCCGATTTCCCTCAACCTTTCTTCGTAGGACAATCCCCGTAGCTCTGGGACTAGTCTTGTTGCAAACCTTTGCACTTTCTCTAATTTCTTGACGTGCTTGACTAGGTGTGGATTCCAAACTGGTGCTGCATACTCCAGTATGGGCCTGACGTAAATGGTATACAGGGTCTTGAACGACTCCTTACTGAGGTATCGGAACGCTATCCGTAGGTTTGCCAGGCGCCCGTATGCTGCAGCAGTTATCTGATTTATGTGCGCCTCAGGAGATATGCTCGGTGTTATACTCACCCCCAGATCTTTTTCCTTGAGTGAGGTTTGCAGTCTTTGGCCATCTAAACTATATTGTGTCTGCGGTCTTCTTTGCCCTTCCCCAATCTTCATGACTTTGCATTTGGCAGGGTTAAACTCAAGGAGCCAGTTGCTGGACCAGGCTTGCAGCCTGTCCAGGTCTCTTTGTAGTCCTGCCTGATCCTCATCCGATTTGATTCTTCTCATTAACTTCACATCATCTGCAAACAAGGACACTTCTGAGTCTATCCCTTCCGTTATGTCGTTCACATATACCAAGAACAGCACAGGTCCTAGGACTGACCCCTGTGGAACCCCGCTTGTCACAAGCGCCCACTCTGACACCTCGTCACGTACCATGACTCGTTGTTGCCTCCCTGTCAGGTATTCTCTGATCCATTGCAGTGCCTTTCCTGTCATGTGTGCCTGATCTTCTAGCTTTTTCAGTAACCTCTTGTGAGGAACTGTGTCGAAGGCCTTTTTGCAGTCCAAAAAAATGCAGTCGATCCACCCCTCTGTGTGTGTGTGTATGTGTGTGTGTGTGTGTGTGTGTGTGTGTGTGTGTGTGTGTGTGTGTATGTGTGTGTGTATGTGTGTGTGTATGTGTGTGTGTGTATGTGTGTGTGTGTGTATGTGTGTGTATGTGTATGTGTGTATGTGTGTGTGTGTATGTGTGTGTGTATGTGTGTGTGTGTATGTGTGTGTGTATGTGTGTGTGTGTGTGTGTGTGTGTGTGTGTGTATGTGTGTGTGTGTGTGTGTGTGTGTGTGTGTTATGAATAAGTGTAGATGCACAATGTTTATTTAAGAAAGAACTAAGAAATTAGAAAGAATATGAAAGTGTGCGGGAAAGGCTATCCAGTTTATTCGTGTCAGAATACTTCGTCCATTTCCCTTAACCCTTGAGTCAATTTATTTTGGCAATAAACTTAATACAACATTTGTGTACTGAGAAAATATTTGCCAGTGGAGATCACTGGTAGAGATCCCCACTCCCCTCACACTCACTCCCCTCACACTCCCTCTCCTCACACTCCCTCTCCACATCCTCTGCCACGCTACCCATAAACACTCCCTCAATACTCATGCCCCTCATCCCCCCTTCTTTCCCTTCTCTTGCCCCTTCCCACTCTTCCACCTTCTCTTCCTTCCAGAAGTATAAATAAGAACGTACTATACTGTCCACCAGACGACAGGTTGCACTGCAGTGAACTACAAATTGCACAAAGGTGTTGAATATGTCATGATTACTAACATAAGACTTAATAACTGGACCAGTTAACATCAACAGAGATGGTCACAGCACAGTAGCTCAGTTCAGTATTAACAGAGACACCTGCACTGAACCTCGTAACTATCCTGTTTTAAAAACCACAGGAGGAGCTGTGATCTTTTGTGAATTCCAGTTTTCTGTTAGTTCTGGTCTTCTGTGAATTCCAGTCTTCTGTGAGTTCCAGTCTTCTGTGAGTTCCAGTCATCTGTGAGTTCCAGTCTTCTGTGAGTTCCAGTCATCTGTGAGTTCCAGTCTTCTGTGAGTTCCAGTCTTCTGTGAATTCCAGTCTTCTGTGAGTTCCAGTCATCTGTGAGTTCCAGTCTTCTGTAAGTTACTGTCTCCCGTGTGTTCCAGTCTGTTCTTCAATAACTTGAGAGTTCTGCTTGCAAAAACACACTCCAGAAATCCCATAAGTAAAATATAAAAATCGTCTCAGTAGTGCTCAGAAGCAAGACTCTGGTACTCCACTTCTCTGGACGCCTTCCCTCATAAGTATCAGCTGTCAAGATAAGATTAAGATTTCGTTCGGATTTTTAACCCCGGAGGGTTAGCCACCCAGGATAACCCAAGAAAGTCAGTGCGTCATCGAGGACTGTCTAACTTATTTCCATTGGGGTCCTTAATCTTGTCCCCCAGGATGCGACCCACACCAGTCGACTAACACCCAGGTACCTATTTGCTGCTAGGTGAACAGGACAATAGGTGTAAGGAAACGTGTCGAAATGTTTCCACCCGCCGGGAATCGAACCCGGGCCCTCCGTGTGTGAAGCGGGAGCTTTAGCCACCAGGCCACCGGGCCACAACACTAGATACAGATGCTGCAGGCCGCCGAGGGACGAATTAGAGCAGGGGATCTCCCTCTTCACTAATGAAAAAAATATTTTGTTAAAACCGTAATAACAAGGTTGCAAACAAGCCTGGGAACCGATGGGACTCGAGGCCGTCTTCACTTGCCACTGGTTGAAACCCCACCCGTTCTGTGGTTTATTTTGTTGAAAGATTTCATCTCTGTCAGACGAGGAACCAAAACTACCCATATGTAAGGGCAGCATATACCGTCCTCTAGATTATGTGACACGGGGATTGCCAGAGTCAGGCTGGGGTATCGTGCCTATGATAATGGTATATAATACCGGTAAGTTGATAAGTAAGACACATGTGCAACAGTTAGGTATCTTTATTTCGAAAAGTTTCGCCTACTGGTGGCTCTGGTGGCCTGGTGGTTAACGCTCTCGCATCACACGGTAAGGGCCTGGGTTCGATTCCCAGCCAGAGTAGAAACATTGGACGTGTTTCTTTCCACCTGTTGTCTATGTTCCCCATCAGTAAAATGGGTACCTGGGTGTTAGTCGACTGGTGTGGGTCGCATCCTGGGACACTGACCTAAGGAGGCCTGGTCACAGACCGGGCCGCGGGGGCGTTGACCCCCGGAACTCTCTCCAGATAAACTCCAGAAAACACTGTAGGCTTCTTTACTCGAGTACAGAGGAGGCAGCAGAAGTAGTTGAGATGTAAAGGTGATGTAGTCAGTCCATCACCCTTGAAGACGTAGTTTTGGAGAAGAGTTCTGTTCCATAGACTATGGAGGACAACCTTTCTCCAGGCTGAGGGACTGACCACCTCAAAACTAAGGTCTTCAAGGGTGATGGACTGACTGCATCGTCTTTACAATCTCCACTGCTTCTGCTGACTCCTCTGTGCTGGGTTACCGTCACCTGTGGCAGATGACTGCAATTACGACGGGTGAGCCTTCAACTACGACAGGTGAGCCTTCAACTACGACAGGTGAGCCTTCAACTACGACAGGTGAGCCTTCAACCCGGCCCCTTCCACCTGTGAGCTTGCATGACCAAGCCTCCTTAATCCTGCTGTACTTGCGTACCACGCAGTAAATAGGTACCAGATGTGGTGGGCGGCATCACGGGGAAGGGATTGGGGAGTGTCTGGTAGTATACCTTAGATAGGGCTGGGCTTTCAAATGAGCCATGAGGTTGGATAGCAGCTCTTGGGCTGTAAATGAGCTGAGGTTGGGTAACAGCTCTTGGCCTGAGAGAGGATAACATATCTTAGCCATTATACAGACCCGGGTAAAAGTAAGCAAAGAAAAGCAATTTGATTGGACAAAGATAAATCAATAATTAATAAGAGTGATACAGTAACGGCAAATCTTTAATTACCCAGACGTTAATTAAAACGTCAATCAGGAGGATCAGGAAGCTAATAGAGCAATTAGCATGGGAGAGAGAGAGAGAGAGAGAGAGAGAGAGAGAGAGAGAGAGAGAGAGAGAGAGAGAGAGAGAGAGAGAGAGAGAGAGAGAGCAGAATCAGCAAGACATCCTATTGGGGCAAGTGTTCCACAAGGAAGCGTGCTGGGTCCATTGTTATGGAATGTCTACTTCAACGACCTTCTTCATCTCATCCCAGAATCACATGCATATGCAGACGACTGTACACTGACATTCACTTATCCAAGAGAAGAAATGCCAGCTGCTCTAAGCTACATCAATCACCAGCTCAGAGCCCGGTGGCCTGGTGGCTAAAGCTCCCGCTTCACACACGGAGGGCCCAGGTTCGATTCCCGGCGGGTGGAAACATTTCGACACGTTTCCTTACACCTGTTGTCCTGTTCACCTAGCAGCAAATAGGTACCTGGGTGTTAGTCGACTGGTGTGGGTCGCATCCTGGGGGACAAGATTAAGGACCCCAATGGAAATAAGTTAGACAGTCCTCGATGACGCACTGACTTTCTTGGGTTATCCTGGGTGGCTAACCCTCCGGGGTTAAAAATCCGAACGAAATCTTATCTTATCTCTTATCTTATCTAGCATGGGGAAATAGATGGCAAGTAACATTTGCACCTGAGAAAACACAAATGACGATGATCTCTAGGCACCATGATGGTAATGCTGGTGCAGTAGTAAGGATGAATGGGAGGATGTTGGCACCTGGGGAAGAAGTTGATATCCTTGGGGTGAAATTTGACTCCAAACTGACCATGAAAATCCACGTTGTAAATTTTGCGAACAAGGCAGCCAGGAAGCTTACAGCACTTCGCCGTATCTCGCATCTGCTTGACAGTAGGGGTTGCAAGATTTTGTACGAGGCACGAGTAGGCTCACACCTTGAGTATGCTCCACTTGCTTGGTTCACCTGCCCCCCTTCTCATCTGCGACTGCTTGACAGAGTAGAGAACAGAGCAAGACGTCTCATCTCTCGCCTGGACCAATCTTGGATAGATCTGTCAGTTCAGCAGAGCCTTCAACACAGGAGGGATGTGGGTGGCCTTACTGCTATGTACAAGGCCAATATTGTCAAAGTACCACACTTGGATTCACTTCGAGGACAGCGTGAAGCAAGTTTCTGTACCAAAAGACGGGCAGAAAGCAGTAACTTCACTCTGGCTGTACCCTTCTCCAGAACATCACTTCATCTGAGATCATTTATCCCCAGGATGACTCGAGTCTGGAACACATTCGTACAGCATAATGATGTCAACGAGATAAAGTCAGTTGATCACATGAAAATGCTGGCCCACAGATGGCTTCAACTTCATCCTGTTCCCTACTTGTATGTTTCATAACAACAAAAATGCTTTCAAATGAGCTGATGTAGGTAACAGCTCTTAGCTTGCCAATAAAGTTAGGAATCCTTAACCTGTAAATAGCTTGTCAATAAAGCTAGGGATCCTTAACCTAACCTTGTCAAACCCTGTGTAAAAGAGAGAGAGAGAGAGAGAGAGAGAGAGAGAGAGAGAGAGAGAGAGAGAGAGAGAGAGAGAGAGAGAGAGAGAGAGAGAGAGAGAGAGAGAGAGAGAGAGAGAGAGACAGACAGACAGACAGACAGACAGACAGATAGATAGACAGAGAGTATACCTGGAGATACTTGGAGGGGGTTTTCGGAGCACACCTTAGATCACACTCATCGTGTACCTTATTTCGTGCCCTTAACTCTATTGACAGAAGGGCAGAAACTCTCCCCTCACGCAGATATACTAAAGAAAATGGGATCAGCACACGAAGAGCGTTGTTGCCAGGTTCAGGATAAATGGGGCGCATTTTCACTCAGACTCAGGAAGTTGATTTTTGCCTTTCGCTGAGGAGTTGTGTTTGAGTTTCGGAAAACTCTTGCTGGAGCTCTGAAGGTACGTCGTCTATGTGATATTTGAATGGATACCTTGTATGAGCCATGGTAGTTTGACTGGTATGTAGGTTATGTCTGGAAAGGCTGGAACTCACTAGTGAAGGAATTTTTAAGGTGCCTTGTGATCTCTGCCTTGAGTACTTCACTGGCTGGTGACATCTTCTCTGATGACTTCAGACAGTTGGAGGAATTGGGTCGCATTTCCGTCCTGATTCATTCTCCCCAGAGCTGCAGTTTTGCAGTAAATGCACTGAAGCTGTGTGCATGCTGGATGATGTTGCTTTGATGACTCGGCAGTCTCCGGTTGAGCTCTAGATGAGCTTAACCGGAAGATGTCTAAGACTGTCAGATGAGCCTGAAAGTCTGGCTTGTTCATCTTGGTGAGTAACTCGTCTTAATATTACCCGGACAGGAGAAAGTCCTCACTTCTTCACTAAACTCATAAAACCGAGTGAGGACGTTGCCCTTTGATACGTAGCTGGTTTCCGTGTGGAACAACAGAGTTCGGTGTTCAACATCCATGTTTTTCACACAGTTTAGGGAAGAGGTCCGTATGCAAGGTTGACCTCTTGATGAAGCTGACTGCTCTCATAATTGCCTTTAAGTGAGCACGCAGAGCTGCTGGTAATGTTTTGGAGGCAAGAGCTTCTCTGTAAATCAAGCACTGTATCTCAACCACTGTAAAATTCTTTACTTTGACAAATGCGAAGAATTGAGACCCGGGCATTGCTTGGCACCATCTGTACACACTCCAATTGCATCCCTCCACAAAAGTCTTTTATCAAAAAAAGTTGAAATTACTCCCATCACATCCTCTGCATTTATTGTCGTGGTCAATGAACAACTAAACAGAGAGTTCTTTGATGTCTTAATTATCAACACAGCGGGAAAAAACGAGAAGCAGAGAAAGATTGGTCACGTCAGTTGTCTCATTTAACTGAATGATAAAGTACCTTGATGACTTTATCTTGGGAAAACTTGACCATTAACGTTGTGAGTTCTATCATCTCTCCGTGACTCGACAGTCGTATTGCTCAGAAGAATTTACCTTAGTTTGTTAAGTACATCATCTCTGGGGACTGGTTTTTGCACTATCAAGGATGTATGAAGTCACTGGTTGGCGAAACATCTATAGAATAAAGATACGCTGATGTGGTACATGTATCTAAGTCATCACTGACAAGGGTACATGACTTGATCAGTTTCTTCGAAGTATATGAGTCTTCTTATCTCTGGCTGTACTCTGAACATTTCAATCCACGTGTGGTATCGAAGCCTATTTGATGGAGCCACTGCAGTCCAGCCTCAGTCTTTTCAAACTACTAAATTTCTACTAAAATAAAAAAAAACACACCTACTCCTTGACTGAAACTTGTCAAGTTCCTGCTTCAGGTAAAATGGTTTCGTGGTATCATTTGCTAGGACTTTGCGGGATATTAGACATTGAAGGAGTTCGATGTCATCCTTCGCAACGAAGAAGAATCCTTACCGGAAGTAATCTCCACGGCAGCATCTCTTCTGATTTCTCTGGCATGTTGATGGAAGACCAGTACAGCACCTGGAAGGCAGGAATACCCTAGTACAGTACCTGGGAGGAAGGAATATACTAGTACGGTACCTGTTTAGAAAGAATACCCTTCTAAAGACGTCGTTAATAATTACAGTTTATTTTAGCCTTGCACTGATACACACACACACACATAGACACACAGACACACACAGACACACACAGACACACACACACACACACCACTACTTTTAATTATCAAACAAAGAAGGACTTTGACCATTTTGATCTCACCTCTTTGTGCCTTCCCTCCTGGAATATGCAAATTTCTCCCCAGCGGGGATTTACCCCCCTGTGTGGAACTCCTTAGAATACTTAACCTTCTTGTTAACATGTAATAAGAAGAGTGGCTGGGAAATTCATTCGGATTTTTAAGGTGCAAATAAAGCTATACACTCCAATAATAGTAGTAATAGTAGTAGTAATAGTAGTAGTAGTAGTAATAGTAGTAGTTGTTGTTGTTATTGTTGTAGCAGGAAGAGAAGGAGGAAGAAGAGTAGTAGTTTTAAGGTACATGGAAGACGTAAATTAAAAGTTTGCAACTCTGTTGTAAGAGATGCAACATTAAAGTGCAGCAGAAAGCCTTTTCTCCTGCGTCAGTGGAAGACCTTTTTGCCAATACTTATAGAAGCTATTTTTTTTGGCCAACAGTAATTGGAAAAATTGGTAACAGTAATAGAAAGGCAATTTTTGCCAACATCAAGAGAAGACTTTTCCTGCCAACAGCAATAGTGTAGTGGAATGCCTCTTGTAAGCACAAACACAATACAAGCCTTTATAAAAATGCTTGAATAAATGCCTTGTAAATATCAGATTCAATTAAAGACAGAACAAAGAACGTACCTCCAACTGTGGTGGTGACTGTGGTGGTGACTGTGGTGGTGACTGTGGTGGTGACTGTGGTGGTGACTGTGGTGGTGACTGTGGTGGTGACTGTGTTGGTGACTGTGGTGGTGACTGTGGTGGTGACTGTGGTGGTGACTGTGGTGGTGACTGTGTTGGTGACTGTGGTGGTGACTGTGGTGGTGACTGTGGTGGTGACTGTGGTGGTGACTGTGGCGGTGACTGTGGTGGTGACTGTGGTGGTGACTGTGGTGGTGACTGTGGTGGTGACTGTGGTGGTGACTGTGGTGGTGACTGTGGTGGTGACTGTGTTGGTGACTGTGGTGGTGACTGTGGTGGTGACTGTGGTGGTGACTGTGGTGGTGACTGTGGCGGTGACTGTGGTGGTGACTGTGGTGGTGACTGTGGTGGTGACTGTGGTGGTGACTGTGGTGGTGACTGTGGTGGTGACTGTGGTGGTGA
>NC_091347.1:24505907-24600907 GCF_038502225.1 Cherax quadricarinatus | reverse complement strand
ATATAAACATTTTCATAGTCAATATTTATCGTCAATAAATATTTCAACACGGCACACTGAAAATTGCTTCTCATTTCTTTGTAGGCAGAAGCAATTTTGGCAAACTTAAGCTCATAAAATATGCGGCCTGAGATACTCTTCTGTTTATATACAGTTTATATGTGAGAGACAAAGCTCTCTGTCTCTCTCTCTCTCTCTCTCCCTCTCCCTCTCCCTTGGTGTAAGTTTGAGAGGACCGGACATTCTCTCTCTCTCCCTCTCTCTTGGTGTAAGTTTGAGAGGACCGGACATCTCTCTCTCTCTCTCTCTCTCTCTCTCTCTCTCTCTCTCTCTCTCTCTCTCTTGGTGTAAGTTTGAGAGGACCGGACATCTCTCTCTCTCTCTCCCTCTCCCTTGGTGTAAGTTTGAGAGGACCGGACATCTCTCTCTCTCTCTCTCTCTTGGTGTAAGTTTGAGAGGACCGGACATCTCTCTCTCTCTCTCTCTCTCTCTCTCTCTCTCTCTCTCTCTCTCTCTCTCTCTCTCTCTCTCTCTCTCTCTTGGTGTAAGTTTGAGAGGACCGGACATCTCTCTCTCTCTCTCTCTCTCTCTCTTGGTGTAAGTTTGAGAGGATCGGAGATATCTCTCTCAGATATTCGTATATGTGCATCCCTCGTGTTTGTTCCATGAAGGGTGTTTGTTCCAGGGGAAGTATTTGTTCACTGGGAGGTATTTCTTCACGGAGGGGGGGGGAGATCATTGTACAAGAAGGTATCCCTGTATACCAAAACCTCAGTGTTGTATACCTCAGTGCAGGCGAGTGACATCATGCTGACTGCAGCATGGGTTTGTAATGCTGTGTAATATTAGCGTTGAAGATTTTTAAGTGAGTGAAGAGACGGGATCGATTTTTTTTTTTTTAAATTCTGGGTTCGAAATATTTTTTAAAAAAATCTACAATGGAAATATTTTGTAAAAATTCTAGGTTGGAAATATAAAAAAAAACTAGAATCGAATCATTAAAAGAAAATCTAGAATCGAAATATATTTTTTAACAATTCTAGAATCGAAATATATTTATAGAAAACATTGTTTTTTTCCCTTAGAGACAACAATAAAATATCAATACCTTGGAGAGTGATGTTGGAAAATCTTTCAAAATTGTATATATATTGAAAATCGTGGCGGTGCACCTTTTTTATATATATATATATATTGCAAATAATACGGGTGACGTGAAGAAATACGTCTCGATTTGTTTTGCCTGAGAGGAATATAAGCGTGAGAATAGGCCAGCCAGGGAGAAACAAATGACGGTGGCATTCGCTTCCCTAAAACCATTCCAAAACGCATCTGATCCTTCATCCATTTTTATTAAACCTATTCGTCACTGGGGCAGCAAAAGGCCCACGGTCATATTCCAATCTCGACCCGCTGAAGAAACACTCCCAAAGTGACTTTTATCTTATTTACATGGATTATTTAAGTTTTTAGAGGATTTGAGAGCCATTAAAGGCCATTTGTATGGGAAAACGTTAGTTCCTGGTATTCAGAGGGTGAATGCCCCCGTGGCCCAGTCTTTGACTAGGCCTCACGGTGAATCAGGGCCTGATCATCCAGGCTGTTAATGCTGATCACAGGTAGTCCAACGTAGAAACCATAGCCTGGCTGATCGGATATTGACTATAGATATCTATCCAACTCCCTCTTCAAGGCAGCCAGGGGTCTATTGGTAATTCCCCTTATGTCTGGTGGAAGGCTGTTCAACAGTCTTGGGCCCTGGACGCTTACTATGTTTTCTCTTAATGTACTCATGGCACCCCTATTTTTTAGTTGGTTATTGAACATAGACTGGAGTTAGCTGCCCTGGACGATAGACAGAGAGACACTGGGGGGCAACGTTTCGCTCATACGTAGAGTTTAAGAACATAAGAACATAAGAACGAAGGAACACTGCAGAAGGCCTACTGGCCCATGCGAGGCAGGTCCAAGTCTCCTACCGGCTTAAGCCAATGCACCCAACCTAGTCAGGTCAGGTCAGGTCAGGTCACATTGACTTAAGGGAGGAACACGGCAACCGACCTGGTAGCACAAGCTATCAGGTCCAACTCACACCCACCCACATCCACTCATGTATTTATCCAACCTATTTTTAAAGCTACACAACGTTCTGGCCTCTATAACTGTACTCGGGAGTTTGTTCCACTCATCCACAACTCTATTACCAAACCAGTACTTTCCTATATCCTTCCTGAATCTGAATTTTTCCAACTTAAAACCATTGCTGCGAGTCCTGTCTAGGCTAGATATTTTCAGCACACTATTTACATCCCCTTTATTTATTCCTGTCTTCCATTTATACACCTCAATCATATCCCCCCTAATTCTACGTCTTTCTAGAGAGTGCAGATTCAGGGCCCTTAGTCTATCCTCATAGGGAAGGTTTCTGATACATGGGATCAACTTTGTCATCCTCCTTTGTACATTTTCCAGAGAATTTATATCCATTCTGTAATACGGTGACCAAAACTGTGCAGCATAATCTAAATGAGGCCTAACCAAGGATGTATAGAGTTGAAGAACAACCTGAGGACTCCTATTATTTATGCTTCTTGATATGAAGCCAAGGATTCTATTAGCTTTATTGCGAACACTTATGCACTGTTGTCTTGGTTTCAGATTACTGCTAACCAGAACTCCTAAATCTTTTTCGCAATCCGTAATATTAAGATCTACATTATTTAGTTTATATGTGGCATGGTTATTGTCCTGTCCAACATTTAGAACTTTGCATTTGTCTATATTAAACTGCATCTGCCACTTCTCCGACCACTGCATCAGTCTATTCAAATCTTCCTGGAGTGCTCGAATGTCCTCGTCAGAATGAATTCGACGGCCTATTTTGGTGTCATCGCCAAACTTGCCGATGTCGCTCTTTATGCCCTCATCTATGTCGTTTATGTAGATTGTGAACAGCAGGGGGCCCAACACTGACCCCTGTGGAACACCGCTCGTGACGCTTCCCCACTGATTTCTCCCCATTTATGCAAACTATCTGCTGCCTATTTGTCAACCATGCCTCTGTCCAGGAAAAAATTTCTCCTCCTATTCCATGTGCTTTAATTTTCCTCAATAGTCTCTGATGTGGGACCCTGTCAAAAGCCTTACTGAAGTCCATATACACAATATCATATTCATTACCATGATCTACCTCCTCAAATACCTTAGTGAAAAAAGTTAATAAATTCGAAAGGCAGGAACGCCCCTTTGTAAAACCATGCTGAGATTCGTTGATTAATTTATGCTTTTCAAGGTGGCTACGAACTGCCTCGGCAATTATTGATTCCATAAATTTTCCCACTATGGAGGTTAGGCTTATTGGTCTATAGTTCGAAGCTAAGGACTTGTCACCTGCTTTGAAAATAGGTATCACATTTGCCATTTTCCACTTATCTGGCACCATGCCAGTTTGTAGTGATATGTTGAAAAGATTAGCCAAAGGTGTGCTAAGCTCCTCTTTACATTCCTTTAGAACCCTTGCATACAGTTCATCAGGGCCTGGGGATGTGTTAGGTTTTAATTTATCTATTTGCCTAAGGACCATGTCACTTGTGACCCTAATCGTGCACAGTTTATTATCGTCCTGTTCTACATAATTTATCATTACTGGAATATCGCTGGTATCCTCCTGTGTAAAAACTGAGAGGAAGTATGTGTTAAAAATTCTACACATTTCCTTATCACTGTCAGTGAGCTGACCCGAGGAACTTTTGAGTGGGCCTATCTTGTCCCTGATCTTACTTCTGTATACCTGAAAGAATCCTTTTGGGTTAGTCTTCGAATCTCTTGCAACTTTAACCTCATAATCTCTTTTTGCTTTTCTAATTACATTTTTTATTTCTCTCTTTAACTGAATATATCGATTTCTTAATTGCCCCTCTCCTCTTTTGATTTGCCTATATATGCCTCTCTTTTGACCAATCAGATATTTTAATCTATTGTTCATCCATTTAGGATCATTTTTGTTTGATCTGATTTCCCTATTTGGAACATAATTTGACTGAGCAGCTAGAACTATGCCCTGGAAAGCATCATATCGGCAACCATCACCACCTACCTGACCCTTAGTCAGGTCATTCCAGTTCAGCCCATCTAAGTAATTTTTCAGTTCTATGAAATCAGCCAAGCGAAAGTCAGGGACGGAGACTTGATTGCCATTATTAGGGGAATTCCATGATATATTAAAACTGAGTGATTTGTGATCACTTTCCCCAAGTTCATCATTAACCTCAAGATTATTAATTAGTGTTTCCCTACTGGCAAGAACCAAGTCAAGGAGGTTCATTCGTCTACCCATAATTGATTATGTTAATGGGAAGTTTAAAGCCTATCAACCCCAGGAGGGTCATCAAGGCTGCATTTCTCCCACTCACCACCAGTCAGTTCCTCATCACAAAGCACAAAGCAAACTCTCACTGTATACACACTGAGGGATACACACACACACCTCGGTATATATATCCCTGAAGCAGAGACCAGTGGTATCCCTTAACCCTGCCTCCAGTCTTGTGTCAAGCCAGTAGCTTAACCCAGACGGCCAGAGGGCTGGGTTATTCCTGCATAGGCGTATTTGCACGTGCATTAGCCAACTTCCTGGGATTACTCAGTGCTACAAGGCAGAGCTACTGGTGGGATTAATATTACCAGTAGTATTAATCACAAATAATATTAATCCCAGGTAGTATTAATCCCAGGCAGTACTAACCCAGGTAGTATTAAGCCCAGGTAGTATTAATCCCAGGTAGTATTAATCCCAGGTAGTATTAATCCCAGGTAGTATTAATCCTGGGTAGTATTAGCCCCAGGTAGTATTAACTCAGGTAGTATTAACCCCAGGTAGTATTAATCCCAGGTAGTATTAACCCCAGGTAGTATTAATCCCAGGTAGTATTAACCCTAGGTAGTATTAATCCCAGGTATCATTAACCCCAGGTAGTATTAATCCCAGGTAGTATTAATTCCAGGTAGTATTAATCCCAGGTAGTATGAACCCAGGTAGTATTAACCCCAGGTAGTATTAATCCCAGGTAGTATTAATCCCAGGTAGTATTAGCCCCAGGTAGTATTAACCCAGGTAGTATTAACCCAGGTAGTATTAATCCCAGGTAGTATTAATCCAGGTAGTATTAATCCCATGTAGTATTAATCCCAGGTAGTATTAATCCCAGGTAGTATTAACCCAGGTAGTATTAACCCAGGTAGTATTAATCCCAGGTAGTATTAATCCCATGTAGTATTAATCCCAGGTAGTATTAATCCAGGTAGTATTAATCCCAGGTAGTATTAATCCCAGGTAGTATTAACCCCAGGTAGTATTAATCCCAGGTAGTATTAATCCCAGGTAGTATTAGCCCCAGGTAGTATTAACCCCAGGTAGTATTAATCCCAGGTAGTATTAATCCCAGGTAGTATTAATCCCAGGTAGTATTAGCCCCAGGTAGTATTAATCCCAGGTAGTATTAATCCCAGGTAGTATTAATCCCAGGTAGTATTAACCCCAGGTAGTATTAATCCCAGGTAGTATTAATCCCAGGTAGTATTAATCCCAGGTAGTATTAATCCCAGGTAGTATTAATCCCAGGTAGTATTAATCCCAGGTAGTATTAACCCCAGGTAGTATTAATCCCAGGTAGTATTAATCCCAGGTAGTATTAATCCCAGGTAGTATTAATCCCAGGTAGTATTAACCCCAGGTAGTATTAATCCCAGGTAGTATTAATCCCAGGTAGTATTAACCCCAGGTAGTATTAATCCCAGGTAGCATTAATCCCAGGTAGTATTAATCCCAGGTAGTATTAATCCCAGGTAGTATTAACCCCAGGTAGTATTAATCCCAGGTAGTATTAACCCCAGGTAGTATTAATCCCAGGTAGTATTAATCCCAGGTAGTATTAATCCCAGGTAGTATTAACCCCAGGTAGTATTAATCCCAGGTAGTATTAATCCCAGGTAGTATTAATCCCAGGTAGTATTAATCCCAGGTAGTATTAACCCCAGGTAGTATTAATCCCAGGTAGTATTAACCCAGGTAGTATTAATCCCAGGTAGTATTAATCCCAGGTAGTATTAACCCCAGGTAGTATTAATCCCAGGTAGTATTAACCCAGGTAGTATTAATCCCAGGTAGTATTAATCCCAGGTAGTATTAACCCCAGGTAGTATTAATCCCAGGTAGTATTAATCCCAGGTAGTATTAATCCCAGGTAGTATTAATCCCAGGTAGTATTAATCCCAGGTAGTATTAATCCCAGGAAGTATTAATCCCAGGTAGTATTAATCCCAGGTAGTATTAATCCCAGGAAGTATTAATCCCAGGTAGTATTAATCCCAGGTAGTATTAATCCCAGGTAGTATTAATCCCAGGTAGTATTAATCCCATGCAGTATTAATCCCAGGTAGTATTAATCCAGGTAGTATTAATCCCAGGTAGTATTAATCCCATGTAGTATTAACCCCAGGTAGTATTAATCCCAGGTAGTATTAATCCCAGGTAGTATTAGCCCCAGGTAGTATTAACCCCAGGTAGTATTAACCCCAGGTAGTATTAACCCAGGTAGTATTAATCCCAGGTAGTATTAATCCCAGGTAGTATTAGCCCCAGGTAGTATTAACCCCAGGTAGTATTAACCCCAGGTAGTATTAACCCAGGTAGTATTAATCCCAGGTAGTATTAATCCCAGGTAGTATTAATCCCAGGTAGTATTAATCCCAGGTAGTATTAATCCCAGGTAGTATTAACCCCAGGTAGTATTAATCCCAGGTAGTATTAACCCAGGTAGTATTAATCCCAGGTAGTATTAATCCCAGGTAGTATTAATCCCAGGTAGTATTAATCCAGGTAGTATTAATCCCAGGTAGTATTAATCCCATGTAGTATTAACCCCAGGTAGTATTAATCCCAGGTAGTATTAATCCCAGGTAGTATTAACCCAGGTAGTATTAATCCCAGGTAGTATTAACCCCAGGTAGTATTAACCCCAGGTAGTATTAACCCAGGTAGTATTAATCCCAGGTAGTATTAGCCCCAGGTAGTATTAACCCCAGGTAGTATTAACCCCAGGTATTATTAACCCAGGTAGTATTAATCCAGGTAGTATTAATCCCAGGTAGTATTAATCCCAGGTAGTATTAACCCAGGTAGTATTAATCCCAGGTAGTATTAGCCCCAGGTAGTATTAACCCCAGGTAGTATTAACCGCAGGTAGTATTAACCCAGGTAGTATTAATCCCAGGTAGTATTAATCCCAGGTAGTATTAATCCCAGGTAGTATTAATCCCAGGTAGTATTAATCCCAGGTAGTATTATCCCCAGGTAGTATTAATCCCAGGTAGTATTAACCCAGGTAGTATTAATCCCAGGTAGTATTAATCCCAGGTAGTATTAATCCCAGGTAGTATTAATCCAGGTAGTATTAATCCCAGGTAGTATTAATCCCATGTAGTATTAACCCCAGGTAGTATTAATCCCAGGTAGTATTAATCCCAGGTAGTATTAACCCAGGTAGTATTAATCCCAGGTAGTATTAACCCCAGGTAGTATTAACCCCAGGTAGTATTAACCCAGGTAGTATTAATCCCAGGTAGTATTAGCCCCAGGTAGTATTAACCCCAGGTAGTATTAACCCCAGGTAGTATTAACCCAGGTAGTATTAATCCAGGTAGTATTAATCCCAGGTAGTATTAATCCCAGGTAGTATTAACCCAGGTAGTATTAATCCCAGGTAGTATTAACCCCAGGTAGTATTAACCCCAGGTAGTATTAACCCCAGGTAGTATTAACCCCAGGTAGTATTAATCCCAGGTAGTATTAATCCCAGGTAGTATTAATCCCAGGTAGTATTAATCCCAGGTAGTATTAGCCCCAGGTAGTATTAACCCCAGGTAGTATTAACCCCAGGTAGTATTAACCCAGGTAGTATTAATCCCAGGTAGTATTAATCCCAGGTAGTATTAATCCCAGGTAGTATTAATCCCAGGTAGTATTAATCGATAACTACAGGGCTGAACACTAACAATGAAATTCACATCAGTTTAGTTGTTCGCTACATAAAAAAACGTTTAAACAAAAAAACAACTACAAAACAACAAACTCTTAACTAATTGCTTCAAAACATCGTTGTAATATTTCCCTCCCATGGTCGACACGTCCCATGGTCGACACGTCCCATGGTCGACACGTCCCATGGTCGACACGTCCCATGGTCGACACGTCCCATGGTCGACACGTCCCATGGTCGACACGTCCCATGGTCGACACGTCCCATGGTCGACACGTCCCATGGTCGACACGTTCCATGGTCGACACGTCCCATGGTCGACACGTCCCATGGTCGACACGTCCCATGGTCGACACGTCCCATGGTCGACACGTCCCATGGTCGACACGTTCCATGGTCGACACGTCCCATGGTCGACACGTTCCATGGTCGACACGTCCCATGGTCGACACGTCCCATGGTCGACACGTCCCGTGGTCGACACGTCCCATGGTCGACACGTTCCATGGTCGACACGTCCCATGGTCGACACGTCCCATGGTCGACACGTCCCATGGTCGACACGTCCCATGGTCGACACGTCCCGTGGTCGACACGTCCCATGGTCGACACGTCCCATGGTCGACACGTCCCATGGTCGACACGTCCCATGGTCGACACGTCCCATGGTCGACACGTCCCATGGTCGACACGTCCCATGGTCGACACGTCCCGTGGTCGACACGTCCCGTGGTCGACACGTTCCATGGTCGACACCTCCCATGGTCGACACGTTCCATGGTCGACACCTCCCATGGTCGACACGTTCCATGGTCGACACGTCCCATGGTCGACACGTCCCATGGTCGACACCTCCCATGGTCGACACGTCCCATGGTCGACACGTTCCATGGTCGACACCTCCCATGGTCAACACGTTCCATGGTCGACACCTCCCATGGTCGACACGTTCCATGGTCGACACGTCCCATGGTCGACACGTCCCATGGTCGACACCTCCCATGGTCGACACGTTCCATGGTCGACACCTCCCATGGTCGACACGTTCCATGGTCGACACCTCCCATGGTCGACACGTTCCATGGTCGACACGTCCCATGGTCGACACGTCCCATGGTCGACACGTCCCATGGTCGACACGTCCCGTGGTCGACACGTCCCATGGTCGACACGTTCCATGGTCGACACCTCCCATGGTCGACACGTCCCATGGTCGACACCTCCCATGGTCGACACGTCCCGTGGTCGACACGTCCCATGGTCGACACGTCCCGTGGTCAACACCTCTCATGGTCGACACGTTCCATGGTCGACACCTCCATGGTCGACACGTTCCATGGTCGACACCTCCCATGGTCGACACGTTCCATGGTCGACACCTCCCATGGTCGACACGTCCCGTGGTCGACACGTCCCATGGTCGACACGTCCCGTGGTCGACACCTCCCATGGTCGACACGTTCCATGGTCGACACGTCCCATGGTCGACACGTTTTCAAAATCCTAAATTCATGAAGCGAAAATAAAATTACATGGCATTTTATTTTTGAGGGACTGATGATGATGATGATGATGATGATGATGATGATGATGATGATGATGATGATGATGATGATGATGATGATGATGATGATGATGATGATGATGATGATGATGATGATGATGATGATGATGATGATGATGATGATGATGATAATAATAATAATAATAATAATAATTATTATTATTATTATTATTATTATTATTATTATTATTATTATTATTATCACAACAACAATAACAAAAAGCAAAATTGTTCATATTCAGAAATAATAATTAAAATAATAATGCTTATTTATAAGAAATTATAATAAAAATCCCGGTAAATATTAATAAAAAGAACTGGGGAATATTAATAAAAAGAACTGGGGAATATTAATAAAAAGAACTGGGGAATATTAATAAAAAGAACTGGGGAATATTAATAAAAAGAACTGGGGAATATTAATAAAAAGAACTGGGGAATATTAATAAAAAGAACTGGGGAATATTAATAAAAATAACTGGGGAATATTAATAAAAATAACTGGGGAATATTAATAAAAAGAACTGGGGAATATTAATAAAAAAGAACTGGGGAATATTAATAAAAAAGAACTGGGGAATATTAATAAAAAGAACTGGGGAATATTAATAAAAAAGAACTGGGGAATATTAATAAAAAAGAACTGGGGAATATTAATAAAAAAGAACTGGGGAATATTAATAAAAAGAACTGGGGAATATTAATAAAAAGAACTGGGGAATATTAATAAAAAGAACTGGGGAATATTAATAAAAATAACTGGGGAATATTAATAAAAAAGAACTGGGGAATATTAATAAAAAGAACTGGGGAATATTAATAAAAAAGAACTGGGGAATATTAATAAAAATAACTGGGGAATATTAATAAAAAGAACTGGGGAATATTAATAAAAAGAACTGGGGAATATTAATAAAAAGAACTGGGGAATATTAATAAAAAAGAACTGGGGAATATTAATAAAAAGAACTGGGGAATATTAATAAAAATAACTGGGGAATATTAATAAAAATAACTGGGGAATATTAATAAAAAAGAACTGGGGAATATTAATAAAAAGAACTGGGGAATATTAATAAAAAGAACTGGGGAATATTAATAAAAATAACTGGGGAATATTAATAAAAATAACTGGGGAATATTAATAAAAAAGAACTGGGGAATATTAATAAAAAAGAACTGGGGAATATTAATAAAAAGAACTGGGGAATATTAATAAAAAAGAACTGGGGAATATTAATAAAAAGAACTGGGGAATATTAATAAAAATAACTGGGGAATATTAATAAAAAGAACTGGGGAATATTAATAAAAAGAACTGGGGAATATTAATAAAAAGAACTGGGGAATATTAATAAAAAGAACTGGAGAATATTAATAAAAAAGAACTGGGGAATATTAATAAAAAGAACTGGGGAATATTAATAAAAAGAACTGGGGAATATTAATAAAAATAACTGGGGAATATTAATAAAAAGAACTGGGGAATATTAATAAAATGAACTGGGGAATATTAATAAAAAGAACTGGGGAATATTAATAAAAAAGAACTGGGGAATATTAATAAAAAGAACTGGGGAATATTAATAAAAAGAACTGGGGAATATTAATAAAAAGAACTGGGGAATATTAATAAAAAGAACTGGGGAATATTAAGAGGAAAAATCAGAATTAGCATATAAAAGAAAGCGGAAGTGTAATAGGCAGACGGAGAAGAAATTGGAGAGAAGGAAGGGGAAAAGGAGGAGGACAGAGAAAGGGGAGAGGAAGGAAGAAAGAGAAAGGGGGAGGGAGGGGAAAGAAGTCTTGGAGGAGGAGGAGGAAGAAACAAAGTCTACAGAAATAGTCGACAACCCGAAACTTTCCCCACTCCCCTTTTCTTCCTCCCCCCTCCCTCCCCTCTCTCCCCTCCCCTCTCCCCCCTCCCCTCTCCCCCCTCCACCCCGAAAAATATATGAGATGCTCATTAATCTTCATCAAGACACTCATTAACGGATAATGAGGAGATTTATGAGTTGTTAGTACAGCTTCCAGCCGTCCTCTCCTCCTTGTACACACACACACACACACACACACACACACACACACACACACACACACACACACACACACACACACACACACACACATAGCAACCGGTGAAGAGGCGGGGCCAGGAGCTAGGACTCGACCCCTGCAACCACAAATAGGTGAGTACACACACACACACACACACACACACACACACACACACACACACACACACACACACACACACACACACACACACACACACATACACACACACACACACACACACACACACACACACACACACACGCACACACACAATCACAAAACCTAGACTGGGATAATTTTATCCTGTATGTGGATAGCAAAGATAAGGAAGGTAAAAAACAAGAAAGAGAGAGAGAGAGAGAGAGAGAGAGAGAGAGAGAGAGAGAGAGAGAGAGAGAGAGAGAGAGAGAGAGAGAGAGAGAGAGAGGAGGAAATGAACCAGCAAGACTGGACCTAGTATTTACCATGAGTGATTCTGATATTGGTGAGAGAGATCATGAATTTCAAATACCCTGTAGAAGTAAGCATTCATAATAATAATAATAATAATAATAATAATAATAATAATAATAATAATAATAATAATAATAATAATAATAATAATAATAATAATATTTTATTTCAGCATGATACAATGTTCACACAGAGATGGGTGACACTTAGATGTGTACGTAGAATGCTCCTAGTTTTGCACAACATTTCGGGCAAACTGAAGCCTGTCCCTTCAGTGTCAATAACTGACTGATTATACATATACAGAGTGAGGGAAGAATATCAGCTGTGGACTGAAAGATGTTTTATATATATATATATATATATATATATATATATATATATATATATATATATATATATATATATATATATATATATATATATATATATATATATATATATATATATATATATATATATATATATATATATATATATATTTCTCGTGTTTACTCCTTTACCTACTGCATTTAATTTTCTCCGGTTAAATGAATGGAGGATGATCCACTTTGGTGAGTACAGCGGTGCCAGAGCGGAGTGAAATTTCTGAGAGGCGTAGTTTATCAGCGTAGTTTACCAGAGGTGAAGTCAGAGACCTTCTGGCAGCGTAGTTTAACAAGACTAGAGGGGGAAAATCCGGAGTAAGAAAATATGTTATTCTTGAGAGTAAGAAGATAAGACGGTGAGGCAGCTTGACTTCAACACCAGCATCACATTTCTTGGCTTCCTCTCTTATCTTCTCCCACTGGTGGATGCTTACTTTAAGACACACACACACACACACACACACAAACACACACACACACACACACACACACACACACACACACACACACACACACACACACACACACACACACACACACACACACACACACACACACACACAAACACTCACACACACACACAAGCACACCAGGGAGCTGTGACTCGACTTCTACAACCAAAAATAGTTGAGTACAATGGAATATCTCTGAAAACAATATTCATAGATACAGCTCTTGGGCTAAAACTTAATTGTACCAGCTGGGTATCTTATTAATGAAAATAAGATGCCAGATATATTAAGAAAATTTCCTAAATTTGCTTGTAACAGGTAAGTGAACTGTAGATATTAATCCAGATGTACTCCTGTTCACCCTATTGAGGCCTACTTCCTAGGCCTTTTGTGTATCCATATGCTCTTGCGCTACCATCCACAGGATGGATATGAGGTACACAATAAACTAGCCAATACCGTCCACAGGATGGATATGAGGTGCACAATAAACTAGCCACTACCGTCCACAGGATGGATATGAGGTGCACAATAAACTAGGCCACACCATCCACAGGATGGATATGAGGTGCACAATAAACTAGGCACTACCTGTCCACAGGATGGATATGAGGTGCACAATAAACTCAGGCACTACTGTCCACAGGATGGATAATGGGAGGTGCACACAACCAGCCACTACCATCCACAGGATGGATATGAGGTGCACAATAAACTAGCCACTACCATCCACAGGATGGATATGAGGTACACAATAAACTAACCACTACCGTCCACAGGATGGATATGAGGCACACAATAAACTAGCCACTACTGTCCACAGGATGGATATGAGGCACACAATAAACTAGCCACTACCGTCCACAGGATGGATATGAGGTACACAATAAACTAGCCACTACCATCCACAGGATGGATATGAGGTACACAATAAATCCAGCCTACCTACCATCCACAGGATGGATATGAGGCACACAATAAACTCGCCACTCCCGTCCACAGGATGGATATGAGGTACACAATAAACTAGCCACTACCGTCCACAGGATGGATATGAGGTACACAATAAACTAGCCACTACCATCCACAGGATGGATATGAGGTACACAATAAACCAGCCACTACCATCCACAGGATGGATATGAGGCACACAATAAACTAGCCACTACCGTCCACAGGATGGATATGAGGTACACAATAAACTAGCCACTACCATCCACAGGATGGATATGAGACACACAATAAACTAGCCACTACCATCCACAGGATGGATATGAGGCACACAATAAACTAGCCACTACCATCCACAGGATGGATATGAGGCACACAATAAACTAACCACTACCGGTCCACAGGATGGACATGAGGCAATAAACTACCACCTACCACCATCCACAGGATGGATATGAGACACACAATAAACTAGCCACTACCATCCACAGGATGGATATGAGGCACACAATAAACTAGCCACTACCCTCCACAGGATGGATATGAGGCACACAATAAACTAGCCACTACCGTCCCACAGGATGGATATGAGGCACACAATAAACTAGCCACTACCGTCCACAGGATGGATATGAGGCACACAATAAACTAGCCACTACCGTCCACAGGATGGATATGAGGCACACAATAAACTAGCCACTACCGTCCACAGGATGGATATGAGGCACACAATAAACTAGCCACTACCGTCCACAGGATTGGATACTGCATACCACCACATATATGGAAACTTAGCCACTACCGTCCACAGGATGGATATGAGGCACACAATAAACTAGCCACTACCATCCACAGGATGGATATGAGGCACACAATAAACTAGCCACTACCATCCACAGGATGGATATGAGGCACACAATAAACTAGCCACTACCGTCCACAGGATGGATATGAGGTACACAATAAACCAGCCACTTCGGTGGCAAAATCTAATCTTACAGATGGTGGGATTATATTTTTTGGTTACAGAAGTCTATTGCAGTACTTCCAGAGGCTGACTATGTGTATATGTGTATTCTCGCGTCGTCTGCTGTAACATTACCCTGTATGACTGGTTGCCTTCTTTAGACTGTTTACGAGGTTCTTTAACTAAGAATTTCTTAATTTTTGCGAGAAAAAATTAAATTTCTCAAAAATGCATGAAACAGAAAAACAAAAAGGCAAAAAAAAGTATTGCAAAATATTCAGATCATTATATATTTTTTCTTTGCATCGTGTCAGTTGATCTGGGCAGCAGTTTGTCGAGTTCGTCGTCGGGAAAACTGGGAGTATATAAGGGTGGATCATTTCCTATCACCTGTGACATTAACACTGGTTATCTGTTAGGGTGAAGACGTATAATTCTCTCGTGAGGGGCGAGAGAGAGAGAGAGAGAGGGAGGGAGAGAGAGAGAGAGAGAGAGAGAGGGAGAGAGCGAGAGAGCGAGAGGGAGAGGGAGAGAGGGAGAGGGAGAGAGAGACAGAGAGAGAGAGTAACAGCTCTGAGCTTGTCAATAAAGTTAGGTATCCTTAACCTGTAAATATCTTGTCAATAAAGCTAGGGACCCTTAACCTAACCTTGTCAAACCCTATGTAGACAGAGAAAGAGAGAGAGAGAGAGAGAGAGAGAGAGAGAGAGAGAGAGAGAGAGAGAGAGAGAGAGAGAGAGAGAGAGAGAGAGAGAGAGAGAGAGAGAGCGAAAGAGAGAGAGAGAAAGAGAGAGAGAGAAAGAGAGAAAGAGAGAGAGAGAGAGAGAGAGAGAGAGAGAGAGAGAGAGAGAGAGAGAGAGAGAGAGACAACATTAGAGGTTTCATTACTAATGTTGGAGAGCTCACACATAGTTTTGTGAACACTCGACGTCCCGACATGATAGCTGTTGTTGAAACATTTTTGGATGGCAGGACTCCAGAAAATTTTGCAAGAATTGCTGGCTACACCTCATGGATGAGAAGAGACAGGCAAGGGCAAGGAGGTGGTGTTGCTGTGTGCTTCTCTAAAAGTGTTCATGCCCAGCACATAGATGCTGCCACCCCTACACATCTTGAAATGATGTTCTTCAAGCTCTGTATAAACACTAGTACCTCTGTACTAGCATGTGCAATGTACAGACCTCAGTGGCAACATGCAGACCCTATCAACTTCCTAATGGAAAATATTGACTCCCTTCTGCTACAACACAACTGTCAACATATTATAATTGTTGGTGACCTCAACCAGCACCTTATACAGAGGGACTTTGATGACCTTCTTGCAGTGTTTGACATGAGAAACTTTGTTGATTTCCCTACTCATATCTCTGGCTCCTCCCTTGACCCAGTAGTGAGTGATCTGGCAGAAGGCATAGTCACTTGTCAACCCCTCGGCTACGTTGGATCGTCTGACCACAAGGCTGTTTTTTACCACACTTAAGATCCCAACAGAACGAGGTTGAGGAGTCCACACGCACAACCTGGCTATGGGAAAGAGGTAACTGGCCAGCCCTTTGCTCTGGAGCTCGCCACCACCGACTGGAATGCTCTCTCCAAGGGGGATGTTGACAACCAAGTGAAAGCCTTCACTGGACACATCCTTAATCTACAACAAGAACACATTCCTCACCGGCAACATGTGACGAAGCCTACAGATCAGCCTTGGTTTGGCTTTCGTTGTAGAGAGGCTGCTACTGCTAAGTACAAAGCATGGCGAAGGTATAAGAGACATCCTACCACCTATAACAGGAACTTGCACATGCAAGCCTGTAGGCATATGGGTGATGTTCAAAAGTGGGCCATTGCTAAATGGGAGGTGGACACTAAAAGAAAGTTAGCATCAGGTAGGGTAGGCTCCAAAACCTGGTGGTCCCTGGTCAAGGACAGACAAGGTTATCTGCCTGATGAACTTATTCCACCTCTAAATCCACAGGATGGGACCACCTCTACTAGTAGTCAAGAGAAGGCGGACCTCTTTGCTGAACACTTTGCTACCAAAATGCAAGTTCCTGATCCAGCAAGGGACCCTCCTTGGCTAGCTGCAAGAACTGTGTCAAAACTGTCAGTGGTGACAATAAGGCAGGAGGAGGTGCATTTCCTTCTTAAATCACTTGACCAAGAAAAGGCTGTGGGCCCAGACAAGTTGAGCCCTAAGATTGCTTGAGAAGATGTGCAGACCAGCTAGCAGCACCTCTAACTGCATCCTTCAGCACTGCCTAGTACAGTGTAAATGGCCCTCACTGTGGAAAGAGGCAAATGTAGTCCCTGTTCACAAAAAGAAGAGCAGAGCAGAAATCAGCAACTACAGACCAGTGTCACTACTGTCAATCACTGGTAAGATCCTTGAGACAATAATCTCAAGACAAATGACAGTTTTTTTTTTACTACCACTCACTACTTTGTGATCGTCAATATGGTTTCAGGAAAGGTTACTCTGCTGCTGATCTGTTGTTAAACCTCTCCACTAAGTGGCACCAGTCACTGGATGAATCCAAAGTCAGCTGTGTGGTAGCACTGGACATTGCTGGCGCTTTCTGACCGGGTGTGGCACCAGGGCCTCTTAGCAAAACTTCAAGCACTGGGAATTGCAGGCTCTACGCTATGTCTCCTCAGTGATTACCTTCATGGTAGATCTCTAAGTGTAGTCCTCAATGGAACGGAATCAGCAAGGCATCCTATTGGGGCAAGCGTTCCACAAGGAAGCGTGCTGGGTCCATTGTTATGGAATGTCTACTTCAACGACCTTCTTCATCTCATCCCAGAATCACATGCATATGCAGACGACTGTACACTGACATTCACTTATCCAAGAGAAGAAATGCCAGCTGCTCTAAGCTACATCAATCACCAGCTCAGAGCTATATCAGCTTGGGGAAATAGATGGCAAGTAACATTTGCACCTGAGAAAATGCAAATGATGATCGTCTCTAGGCACCATGATGGTAATGCTGGTGCAGTAGTAAGGATGAATGGGAGGATGTTGGCACCTGGAGAAGAAGTTGATATCCTTGGGGTGAAATTTGACTCCAAACTAACCATGAAGAACCATGTTGTAAATCTTGCAAACAAGGCAGCCAGGAAGCTTACAGCACTTTGCCGTATCTCGCATCTGCTTGACAGTAGGGGTTGCAAGATCCTGTACGAGGCACAAGTACGCTCACTCCTTGAGTATGCTCCACTTTCTTGGTTTGCTTGCCCCCCCCCTCTCATCTGCGACTGCTTGACAGAGTAGAGAACAGAACAAGACGTCTCATCTCTCGCCTGGACCCATCCTGATAGATCTGTCATTTCAGCAGAGCCTTCAACATAGGAGGGATGTGGGTGGCCCTTACTGTTATGTACAAGGCCAATATTGTCAAAATACCACACTTGGATCCACTTCGAGGACAGCGTGAAACAAGCTTTTATGCCACAAGACGGGCAGAAAGCAGCAACTTCACTCTGGCTGTACCCTTCTCCAGAACATCACTCCCATCTGAGATCATACATACCCAGGATGACTCGAGTATGGAACACATCTGTACAGCATAATGATGTCAACGAGATAAAGTCAGTTGATCAAATGAAAATGCTGGCCCACAGATGGCTCCAACTTCATCCTGTTCCCTACTTGTATGTCTCATAACAATAAAAATGCTTTCAAATGAGCTGATGTAGGTAATAGCCTTAGCTTGCCAACAAAGTTAGGGAATCCTTAACCTGTAAATAGCTGTCAATAAAGCTAGGGATCCTTAACCTTGTCAAACCCTGTGTAGAGAGAGAGAGAGAGAGAGAGAGAGAGAGAGAGAGAGAGAGAGAGAGAGAGAGAGAGAGAGAGAGAGAGAGAGAGAGAGAGAGAGAGAGAGAGTGCCTAGAAAAGCGAGTAGGCTGTGATGTTCAGCTCTCCTTTAACTTTAACATAGCGCGGTGGGCACAACATTAGCCTGGTGTATGCTGGCTCTTCATCCTGCTGCCCCCCAAAAATAACTACTACGCATCTCCCAGGTAAAAACAACACGAAGTCTGTCAATATTGACATCGAGTCCAGGGCGCTGACGTCACTAGTTTCATCCCTTCTTACTTGCTTAACCTAAAAAGGACACACACACACACACACACACACACACACACACACACACACACACACACACACACACACACACAAGTATTTCTGAATTGGTAACGAAGCCGAATGGTAATGATTTATGTAGAGAGCAGCAGCGATGAACAGGGAGAAAATTTGATCAGGACATACAAAATACTCTGCGACATAGAGTATGCAGCGATAAGCTGCTTACCAGTGTTGAAATGAACATCACAACACACAGGAATGCTACACACCAGAGTGAAACACAGTGTTGTACCATCAACAAGACAACAACACATGGACGCAACACACCAGAGTGAAACACAGTGTTGCACCATCAACAAGACAACAACACATGGACACAACACACCAGAGTGAAACACAGTGTTGTACCAACAACAAGACAACGCACATGGACGCAACACACCAGAGTGAAACACAGTGTTGTACCAACAACAAGACAACGCACATGGAAGCAACACACCAGAGTGAAACAGTGTTGTACCAACAACAAGACAACGCACATGGACGCAACACACCAGAGTGAAACACAGTGTTGTACCATCAACAAGACAACAACACATGGACACAACACACCAGAGTGAAACACAGTGTTGTACCATCAACAAGACAACACACATGGACGCAACACACCAGAGAGAAACACAAGCAGGTGGGAGAAACATTTCTTGAGCTTCATACCAATAAAAACTGTACCGAACAAAACAAGGAGACAGTTGACGCTGACTCACAACAACACGAGAATAAATACGATGAAGGCTATTGCACGCCTGTTATTCTTGTGTTAAGAGGAGGACCAAGAGATTGACCTCAACCCCAAAAAATCAAACAGGTATATGGTCCAAGTGAGTTCAAAACGTCGCGGTAAGCTTCTCTCTGATACATAATTTAAACACAATTAAACTAGGCACAAAAAAATGTAGAAATTCAAACGACAATCATGGGGGATAAATCATGGCAGTGCATGTGAAGTGAATGGAGTAATGGACACCATCAGTGACATATAAATTGTTTTAAATACTGACTGACTGACTGTCTCGATGCGATAGCGTAATTTCCCCTGTGTAAAATGCACATTCCAATGTGCTTTTAGTAGATGTGAGCACGGAGATGGTCAACAGCATCACATAAATGCTAGAAGTTAAGTGAGAATGAAGCAGTTGCGCTGGAGAGTTTCCAGGATGTGTAGGTTAGGTTAGGTAAGTTTGTCAGGAAAAAGGACACCCTAAGATGTGTAGGTTAGGTTAGGTAAGGGTTGTCAGGAAATAGAACATCAAGGCTGAGGGACTGATTACCTCATCTTTTAATGTCTCCTGTTTATTTTTGTACGGTCCTCATATTACGCCCATGTATTGTATTGATAAAGCCACTGGAGGGCGAAAAGGCTACAAATAAAGATACCCAGATGGTGCACATGTGTCTAATTCATCATGTGAATGTGTGATGATGCTTCTGCTGATGTAAACACTGCCGGGGTGTGGTGATGCTTCTGCTGATGTAAACACTGCCGGGGTGTGGTGATGCTTCTGCTGATGTAAACACTGCCGGGGTGTGGTGATGCTTCTGCTGATGTAAACACTGCCGGGGTGTGGTGATGCTTCTGCTGATGTAAACACTGCCGGGGTGTGGTGATGCTTCTGCTGATGTAAACACTGCCGGGGTGTGATGATGCTTCTGCTGATGTAAACACTGCCGGGGTGTGGTGATGCTTCTGCTGATGTAAACACTGCCGGGGTGTGGTGATGCTTCTGCTGATGTAAACACTGCCGGGGTGTGATGATGCTTCTGCTGATGTAAACACTGCCGGGGTGTGGTGATGCTTCTGCTGATGTAAACACTGCCGGGGTGTGGTGATGCTTCTGCTGATGTAAACACTGCCGGGGTGTGATGATGCTTCTGCTGATGTAAACACTGCTGGGGTGTGGTGATGCTTCTGCTGATGTAAACACTGCCGGGGTGTGATGATGCTTCTGCTGATGTAAACACTGCCTGTCGGCGGGGGTAGGTGATGCTTCTGCTGATGTAAACACTGCCGGGGTGCCTGGTGGGGATGTTTGCTGGATGTAAACATGCGTTGGGCGATGCGTGATGTAAACACTGCCGGGGTGTGGTGATGCTTCGCTGATGTTAACACTGCCGGGGTGTGGATGATGCTTTGCTGATGTAAACACTGCCGGGGTGTGGTGATGCTTCTGCTGATAAACAAACTGCCGTGATGTCGCGATGAAACACTGCGTGCTTCTCATGTAAACACTGCTGGGGTGTGATGCTTCCTGCTGATGCCTCTTACTGGGATGTAAACACTGCTGGGGTGTGGTGATGCTTCTGCTGATGTAAACACTGCCGGGGTGTGATGATGCTTCTGCTGATGTAAACACTGCCGGGATGTGGTGAATAAGACACATGTACAACATCTGAGTATCTTCATGGCCGAAACATTTCCCTTGCACGGTTTGACAAAGCTCCTGGAGAGCGAAACGTTGCTACAGTAAAATGTCACATTAACTGCACATTAATTTTTCAACATTTTTCAGAAGCCTGCTGTGTAGGCGATAGGTTATACGTCAATAAAGACACCCAGGTTTTGCACATGTTTCTTATTCATCAACTTGTCGTCGGTATTGCATTATAGGTGTGATGATGAGCGTCGGTGCGGAGGCCATTTTGACGGTCTCTCGGGACGAGGAAACTCTCCGTGTAGAGAGATCTTAATGACGGAGGCTGCCGGCATCAGGCTAGACGAGCCGCCATCTCAAGTTGGGATTTCCCACGGGAGACTTAACGCAGGTTAAGTATGAAGGTCGTCCAGGTCGTCTCATGTCTTCTTAGGTCGTAAGAATGAGATGACAGGACAATATCCTGGCGATATATATATATATATATATATATTAATATATATATATATATATATATATATATATATATATATATATATATATATATATATATATATATATATATATATATATATACTTACAATTTTAATTCAAATTCATCTCCATCATCTCACTGCTTCACAAAACTTCCATTTCTACTGTGTATGGGACAGGCTATTGAGAGACTGCAATTCCAAAGTGGCCGTAACTGCAGCTCTACTGGCGGGAAACCTTTGAAGCAGTCGAAGCTGATGAACCCTCCCTGGAATACTGGACGATAATCTCAATGTCCCACTGAAGTCTCCCAGCTCAGACTGATAGATTTATACACCTTGCACGAGTCCCATCCTGCTTGATGCAATGTGTAACTGTCATACAGAATAGTGTAGCAGCACACTGCCAATGTGCCCAGATTTCAATATAAAAAGAGTTGAAGGTCTCAGTACGTCTCAGACTGAGGACACATTTCCCTCGCCTTAGTTTTCCCCTCAATCCACTTCCCCTCATGGTAGAACAAAACTTCCTACTACGTAACGTTTCGCTTTAAAAGAGTTTTATTAATGCTTTATTAAACGATTATTCTCACTAACTGGGGATTTTTATTGTCTCTGTTTCGCCCTAATTAGAGTTTTAGCGGACGACGTTTGGCCCTAGTGAGGGCTGTACTGGACGACGTTTAGCCCTACCTTGGGCCCATCTATGTGTCGGCTACTCCACATGTTCAATATTTCCCCTGACTTCAACTCCTCTTCCTCTCCCTCTAATTCCAAACGTCCACGTCCCCTCACTCCATACCTTCACACTCCCCTTCCTTCCTCCAACTCCCCTCACCTTCAATCCCATCCATTCACCCCATCACTCCATGTGTCCCCATCTCTATCTCTCTCTCTTCCTCTCTTCCCCTCTTCCCCTATTGTCCCCTCAGACATGGTCTCCACACGAGTGTTTAAGAAGGAAAACTCTGGAGTGAAAGCGGCAACTGCCTTTCCACAAGTGGAAAGCAACAGGTGCCTTGATATATATATAATCCTGAATAGAGGTGGTGCAACTCACCCCCATTCTCATTATCCTGGCGATGCCGTATATCTGGTTGATGTAACAGGGAAGAACTCAGGCAAGAGGCAGACGTGCGTGTAGAAAGAAGAGGGAGTGAAGCAGTGGAAGAGAGAAAAAGAGAGATTTTCTTTTATTTAGGAAATCTGGAGACGTCAGCAGTGTGCTGCAACCCTATTCTCTATGGTGGGATTAAAAGATTGCTATGTTTGCCCTGTCACATTCCATCGCACAGGATGGTGCTCGTAGACAGTGGTAGAATATATCAGCCTGAGCTGGGAGACTTCAGCAAGGCAATATCGTCAAGTATTCCTTTCATAGGTTCAATAGTTATAAGAGCTTCAAAATTCTATCTGAACTGGAGTTACTATCACTTTGGAGTTACCATCTCTCAGGATAAGAGTCACTGAGAGTAAATGTATTCTTTCCTAGCCCACCTCTACACAATCATACGTTTACATCCCAACGCTCTCCCCATCATCTCCCCAACACCTCCCCAACACCTCCCCAACACCTCCCCAACACCTCCCCAACACCTTCGCTCAGTCTTTAAAATTTAATTAACTCTTTGGTAAAATAACATTGATTTCTTTACCAATGAATGATTCACAACTCTTTTGTCTAAGTTATGAAAAAAAATACGAGACGTAATATGAAAATTAATAAGTATCTTAGTGTTTTTTAAAATAAAACCAACTATGGCAACGTATGTGCTACTCTACAAGCTGGTCTGCGACCCACACGGTCACCAGTAATGGAAGACAGTGTGTTTGATGGAATGGTCTATTTCTCACATTCTACTTTTCTCTATCTCTTTCCCGTTTCTATCCCTTCCCCTCTCTATTTCTACCCTTCCCTCTCTATGTACAAGTGCATATAAGAACATAAGAAAAGATGAATACTCCAGCAGGTCTGGCAAACTTGGCAGGTCCTTCTCAAACCAAACCCACTAACCAAAATATTAACCTAATCTATTATCAATGTTACCTAAGGAATAAACTTTGATAACCTTCTTAACTCAAGTGCAAGTCCCGCTCAAGTCCAAAACCTCTCACATGTTCTTATGATGTTCACCAGGAAACAGAATGAGCGGAGAGGTGTCTGTGAGGCTAGACGGGTAGAGAGGGGTTCCTCGGGGATGGGTTCTTAGTCCAATCCTTTTCACGATACTAATAAATGATCTCGAGGTAGGGCTAACATCTAAAATAGTAAAATTTTAGGACAACACAAAATTGGGGAAAGGTTGCAGCATCCAGAGCAGATTGTGTGAGTATGCAGAGTGATCTGGATATGTTAGCACTGTGTTCGGAAAGTAGAAGATGAGTTGTTTAAACTATGACATGTGCAAAGTAATGCATTTGGATGTAAGAATGTCAGACATTAATAAAAATGTTTGGCAACGACCTCAAGAAGTAACCGTCGATGACTATCAGCAGAAAAGCCAACAGAATATTTGGCTTCATAGCTAGAAATTTAGAATACGAAAACAGTAGACATCATACTGACTCTTTAATACACTTGTTAGACCGCACCTTGGATATGCCATTCAGTTTTGGTCTCCAGATTACAAGGAAGACAAAACTATCCCGGAGAGGGTACAGAGAAGAACTACCAAGCTCGTACCATCATTCAGAAACACACTCTGCGAAGCAAACCTCAAGGCACTCAATCTTTTCTCTCTTAGGAAAGTGCGACATCTCATTCAATGGCTTTAATACACTCAAACTCGAAGAGCTACTTGAAGTACAAAATGAGTCAGTAACTCGAAACAAAGGCTTGAAACCTCGAGACAGAAGATGCAACATAAACGTATTTTTTTCTTTTTTTGCAAACAGAATTGCAGCAGAATGGAACAAATTATACTCTGATGTTGTCAGCAGGAAGACAATACAGTTATTTAATAACCAACTAGAGAAACACTTTGCAAGGATAAAATTCAATTGAAATTAAGACATTCCCGATGCTTGTTCAGCAACTGCACCATAACAATCAACGAGTCAATTACGTTTAGAGTAGTAGTGACAGAAGTAGATAGTTGTGTTAATCATAGCAGTGAGGTAACAAGAGTAGTTATGATAGAAACAGCAGTAATTAAGATGTAGTTAGAGCCAAGGCCTTCCATCCATTCAAATCTCTCCTGTGGATTCTATGTCATATTTCCACCACGGCATATTATTCTTCCTGTTTCACGCAGGTATTTGGAAGGGGGAGTCGACGGTGGGGAGAGAGCCATTTGTTTTACTATCCTCTCCTCTAACACCTAGGTAATATACAGTAGTCCTTAATCTAGACTGGTGAGGACTCCAAAGTTCTCTACCATCTGTCTTTTCCACGTACTCCAGAGTACATAAACACCCTCATCTCTTACACCCTTATTAAAACAAGCCCCCAACACCTTCCCCAACACCAACACCCTGCATAACACCCTTCCCCAACACCAACACCCTCCATAACACCCTTCCTCAACACCAACACCCTTCCCCAGTACCAACATCCTACCCAACATTCTTCCCCAACACCAACACACACCACAACACCCTCCTCAACACACTCCCCAGCAGCCTCCCGAACACCAGAGCCCTCCCCAACACCCTCCCCACCACTCCTTTACACGGGGGAATATTTGTGGCAATCGATACAGTCATTTAATGACAGAAAACACTTTCAGAAAGAAGAGGAGGAGGAGAAAGAAAAAGAAGTGGAAGAGAAGGATGAGGAGATAGAAGAGGAGAATGAGGACGTGGAAGAGTGGTAAGAGAAGAAAAGAAGAGATATTAAAGATATCCAGAAATGATAGAACAACAAGGTAAAGATGAGATAATTGCTAAGGAAGAAGCATTAAAGAAATTAGAGGAGAGAGAGAGAGAGAGATAAAAGCGGTGTTTTTGAAACAAAAGAAAAGAAATCGTCAAAACTTTGAAAGCGAAATAGAAACTTTCTGTAAGACAGATCTGTATGCAAATGACAGAGAAAGTGTTAGAAGAGCGATTTCTTCCCTCAGAGCTGAGGTATAGAGTTTCTTCCCTCACAGCTGAGGTATAGAGTTTCTTCCCTCAGAGCTGAGGTATAGAGTTTCTTCCCTCACAGCTGAGGTATAGAGTTTCTTCCCTCAGAGCTGAGTTATAGAGTTTCTTCCTCCCCCAGAGCTGAGGTATAGAGTTTCTTCCTCACAGCTGAGGTATAGAGTTTCTTCCTCACAGCTGAGGTATAGAGTTTCTTCCTCAGAGCTGAGGTATAGAGTTTCTTTCCCTTCAGAGCTGAGTTATAGTGTTTCTTCCCTCACAGCTGAGGTATAGAGTTTCTTCCCTCACAGCTGAGGTATAGAGTTTCTTCCCTCAGAGCTGAGGTATAGAGTTTCTTCCCTCAGAGCTGAGGTATAGAGTTTCTTCACAGCTGAGGATAGAGTTTCTTCCTCACAGCTGAGGTATAGGAGTTTCTTCCTCAGAGCTGAGGTATAGAGTTTCTTCCTCCCCCAGAGCTGAGGTATAGAGTTTCTTCCCTCACAGCTGAGGTATAGAGTTTCTTCCCTCACAGCTGAGGTATAGAGTTTCTTCCCTCAGAGCTGAGGTATAGAGTTTCTTCCCTCAGAGCTGAGGTATAGAGTTTCTTCCCTTACAGCTGAGGTATAGAGTTTTTTCCCTCACAGCTGAGGTATAGAGTTTCTTCCCTCAGAGCTGAGGTATAGAGTTTCTTCCCTCAGAGCTGAGGTATAGAGTTTCTTCCCTCACACCTGAGGTATAGAGTTTTTTCCCTCACAGCTGAGGTATAGAGTTTCTTCCCTCAGAGCTGAGGTATAGAGTTTCTTCCCTCACAGCTGAGGTATAGAGTTTCTTCCCTCAGAGCTGAGGTATAGACTTTCTTCCCTCAGAGCTGAGGTATAGAGTTTCTTCCCTCACAGCTGAGGTATAGAGTTTCTTCACTCAGAGCTGAGGTATAGAGTTTCTTCCTCAGAGCTGAGGTATAGAGTTTCTTGCCTCAGAGCTGAGGTATAGAGTTTCTTCCTCACAGCTGAGGTATAGAGTTTCTTCCCTCACAGCTGAGGTATAGAGTTTCTTCCCTCACAGCTGAGGTATAGAGTTTCTTGCCTCAGAGCTGAGGTATAGAGTTTCTTCCCTCAGAGCTGAGGTATAGAGTTTCTTCCCTCACAGCTGAGGTATAGAGTTTCTTCCCTCAGAGCTGAGGTATAGAGTTTCTTCCCTCAGAGCTGAGGTATAGAGTTTCTTCCCTCAGAGCTGAGGTATAGAGTTTCTTCCCTCACAGCTGAGGTATAGAGTTTCTTCCCTCACAGCTGAGGTATAGAGTTTCTTCCCTCAGAGCTGAGGTATAGAGTTTCTTCCCTCACAGCTGAGGTATAGAGTTTCTTCCCTCAGAGCTGAGGTATAGAGTTTCTTCCCTCAGAGCTGAGGTATAGAGTTTCTTCCCTCAGAGCTGAGGTATAGAGTTTCTTCCCTCAGAGCTGAGATATAGAGTTTCTTCCCTCACAGCTGAGATATAGAGTTTCTTCCCTCAGAGCTGAGGTATAGAGTTTCTTCCCTCACAGCTGAGATATAGAGTTTCTTCCCTCAGAGCTGAGGTATAGAGTTTCTTCCCTCAGAGCTGAGGTATAGAGTTTCTTCCCTCAGAGCTGAGGTATAGAGTTTCTTCCCTCAGAGCTGAGATATAGAGTTTCTTCCCTCACAGCTGAGATATAGAGCTTTCCCTCAGAGCTGACGTATAGAGTTTCTTCCCTCACAGCTGAGATATAGAGTTTCTTCCTCAGAGCTGAGATATAGAGTTTCTTCCCTCAGAGCTGAGATATAGAGTTTCTTCCCTCACAGCTGAGATATAGAGTTTCTTCCCTCAGAGCTGAGATATAGAGTTTCTTCCCTCAGAGCTGAGATATAGAGTTTCTTCCCTCAGAGCTGAGATATAGAGTTTCTTCCCTCACAGCTGAGATATAGAGTTTCTTCCCTCACAGCTGAGATATAGAGTTTCTTCCCTCAGAGCTGAGATATAGAGTTTCTTCCCTCACAGCTGAGATATAGAGTTTCTTCCTCAGAGCTGAGGTATAGAGTTTCTTCCTCAGAGCTGAGGTATAGAGTTTCTTCCCTCAGAGCTGAGGTATAGAGTTTCTTCCCTCAGAGCTGAGATATAGAGTTTCTTCCCTCACAGCTGAGATATAGAGTTTCTTCCCTCAGAGCTGAGGTATAGAGTTTCTTCCCTCACAGCTGAGATATAGAGTTTCTTCCCTCAGAGCTGAGATATAGAGTTTCTTCCCTCAGAGCTGAGATATAGAGTTTCTTCCCTCACAGCTGAGATATAGAGTTTCTTCCCTCAGAGCTGAGATATAGAGTTTCTTCCCTCAGAGCTGAGATAGAGTTTCTTTTCCTCAGAGCTGAGGTATAGAGTTTCTTCCCTCACAGCTGAGATATAGAGTTTCTTCCCTCACAGCTGAGATATAGAGTTTCTTCCCTCACAGCTGAGATATAGAGTTTCTTCCCTCACAGCTGAGATATAGAGTTTCTTCCCTCACAGCTGAGATATAGAGTTTCTTCCCTCACAGCTGAGATATAGAGTTTCTTCCCTCACAGCTGAGATATAGAGTTTCTTCCCTCACAGCTGAGATATAGAGTTTCTTCCCTCACAGATTAGATATAGAGTTTCTTCCTCACAGCTGAGATATAGAGTTTCTTCCTCACAGCTGAGATATAGAGTTTCTTCCTCACAGCTGAGATATAGAGTTTTCCTCACAGCTGAGATATAGAGTTTCTTCCCTCACAGCTGAGATATAGAGTTTCTTCCCTCACAGCTGAGATATAGAGTTTCTTCCCTCACAGCTGAGATATAGTTTCTTCCCTTAACTTATTCTAAATTCACAAAACCCTCACTTCAATTTTTTTTCCATATGCTTTCGTTTCAGACCAAATTGTTGAGACTTTTCGTGTTGTCAGCAATATTATCACTCCCTTCCCCTCTTCTTCCCCTCTTCTTCCCCTCTTCTTCCCCTCTTGTTCCCCTCTTCTTCCCCTCTTCTTCCCCTCTTCTTCCCCTCTTCTTCCCCTCTTCTTCCCCTCTTCTTCCCCTCTTCTTCCTTGCCTCCTCTCATCCTTCTCCCACTTCCCCCTACCTTATCCCCTCCCTCTCATCCCTCTCCATCATCCCCCTCCCTCTCATCCCTCTCCATCATCCCCCTCCCTCTCATCCCCCTCCATCATCCCCCTCCCTCTCATCCCCCTCCATTACCCCCCTCCATCACCCCCTCCTCACCTCTCCATCACTCCTCTCCATCACTCCTCTCCATCACCCCTCTCCATCACCTTTCTCCATCATCCCTCTCCATCACCCCTCTCCATCACCCCTCTCCATCATCCCTCTCCATCACCCCTCTCCATCACCCCTCTCCATCACCCCTCTCCATCACCCCTCTCCATCATCCCTCTCCATCACCCCTCTCCATCACCCCTCTCCATCAACCCTCTCCATCACATCGCCCCTCTCCATCACCCCTCTCCATCATCGCCCCTCTCCATCATCCCTCTCCATCATCCCTCTCCATCATCCCTCTCCATCATCCCCCTCCATCATCCCTCTCCATCATCCCTCTCCATCATCCCTCTCCATCATCCCTCTCCATCATCCCTCTCCATCATCCCCCTCCATCATCCCTCTCCATCATCCCTCTCCATCATCCCTCTCCATCACCCCTCTCCATCACCCCTCTCCATCACCCCTCTCCCTCACCCCTCTCCATCATCCCTCTCCATCACCCCTCTCCATCACCCCTCTCCATCATCACCCCTCTCCCATCATCCCCTCTCCATCACCCCTCTCCCTCTCCATCACCCCTCTCCATCACCCCTCTCCATCACCCCTCTCCATCACCCCTCTCCATCACCCCTCTCCATCACCCCTCTCCATCACCCCTCTCCATCAACCCACTCCATCACCCCTCTCCATCACCCCTCTCCATCACCCCTCTCCATCACCCCTCTCCATCACCCCTCTCCATCACCCCTCTCCATCACCCCTCTCCATCACCCCTCTCCATCACCCCTCTCCATCATCACCCCTCTCCCATCATCACCCCTCTCCATCACCCCTCTCTATCACCCCTCTACATCACCCCTCTCCATCACCCCTCTCCATCACCCCTCTCCATCAACCCTCTCCATCACCCCTCTCCATCACCCCTCTCCCTCACCCCTCTCCATCACCCCTCTCCATCACCCCTCTCCATCACCCCTCTCCATCACCCCTCTCCATCACCCCTCTCCATCACCCCTCTCCATCGCCCATCTCCCTCACCCCTCTCCCTCACCCCTCTCCCTCACCCCTCTCCATCACCCCTCTCCATCACCCCTCTCCATCATCCCTCTCCATCACCCCTCTCCATCCCCCCCTCTCCCTCACCCCTCTCCATCACCCCTCTCCATCACCCCTCTCCATCACCCCTCTCCATCACCCCTCTCCATCACTCCTCTCCATCACCCCTCTCCATCACCCCTCTCCATCGTCCCTCTCCATCACTCCTCTCCATCACCCCTCCATCACCCCTCTCCATCATCCCTCTCCATCATCCCTCTCCATCATCCCTCTCCATCATCCCTCTCCATCATCCCTCTCCATCATCCCTCTCCATCATCCCTCTCCATCATCCCTCTCCATCATCCCTCTCCATCATCCCTCTCCATCATCCCTCTCCATCATCCCTCTCCATCATCCCTCTCCATCATCCCTCTCCATCACCCCTCTCCATCACCCCTCTCCATCACCCCTCTCCATCACCCCTCTCCATCACCCCTCTCCATCACCCCTCTCCATCACCCCTCTCCATCACCCCTCTCCATCACCCCTCCCCATCACCCCTCTCCATCACCCCTCCCCATCACCCCTCTCCATCACCCCTCTCCATCACCCCTCTCCATCACCCCTCTCCATCACCCCTCCCCATCGCCCCTCTCCATCGCCCCTCTCCATCGCCCCTCTCTATCACCCCTCTCCATCACTCCTCTCCATCACCCCTCCCCATCGCCCCTCTCCATCGCCCCTCTCCATCCCTCTCCATCACCCCTCTCCATCACCCCTCTCCATCGCCCCTCTCCATCGCCCCTCTCCATCGCCCCTCTCCATCACCCCTCTCCATCACCCCTCTCCGTCACCCCTCTCCATCACTCCTCTCCATCGCCCCTCTCCATCACTCCTCTCCGTCACCCCTCTCCGTCACCCCTCTCCATCACTCCTCTCCGTCACCCCTCTCCATCACTCCTCTCCGTCACCCCTCTCCATCACTCCTCTCCGTCACCCCTCTCCGTCACCCCTCTCCGTCACCCCTCTCCGTCACCCCTCTCCGTCACCCCTCTCCATCACTCCTCTCCGTCACCCCTCTCCATCACCCCTCTCCGTCACCCCTCTCCGTCACCCCTCTCCGTCACCCCTCTCCATCACTAATCTCCATCACCCCTCTCCATCACTCCTCTCCGTCACCCCTCTCCGTCACCCCTCTCCGTCACCCCTCTCCGTCACCCCTCTCCATCATTCCTCTCCGTCACCCCTCTCCATCACTCCTCTCCATCGCCCCTCTCCATCACTCCTCTCCATCACCCCTCTCCATCACTCCTCTCCGTCACCCCTCTCCGTCACCCCTCTCCGTCACCCCTCTCCATCACCCCTCTCCATCACCCCTCTCCATCACCCCTCTCCATCATCCCTCTCCATCACCCCTCTCCATCACCCCTCTCCATCATCCCTCTCCATCACCCCTCTCCCTCACCCCTCTCCATCATCCCTCTCCATCATCCCTCTCCATCACCCCTCTCCATCACCCCTCTCCATCACCCCTCTCCATCACCCCTCTCCATCACCCCTCTCCATCACCCCTCTCCATCACCCCTCTCCATCACCCCTCTCCATCACCCCTCTCCATCACCCCTCTCCATCACCCCTCTCCATCGCCCCTCTCCATCGCCCCTCTACATCACCCCTCTCCATCACCCCTCTCCATCACCCCTCCCCATCGCCTTTCTCCATCGCCCCTCTCCATCCCTCTCCATCACCCCTCTCCATCGCCCCTCTCCATCGCCCCTCTCCATCGCCCCTCTCCATCACCCCTCTCCATCACCCCTCTCCATCACCCCTCTCCATCACCCCTCTCCATCACCCCTCTCCATCACCCCTCTCCGTCACCCCTCTCCATCACCCCTCTCCATCACCCCTCTCCATCACTCCTCTCCATCACCCCTCTCCGTCACCCCTCTCCGTCACCCCTCTCCATCACCCCTCTCCATCACCCCTCTCCATCACCCCTCTCCATCACCCCTCTCCATCGTCCCTCTCCATCACTCCCTCTCCGTCACCCCTCTCCATCACCCCTCTCCATCACCCCTCTCCGTCACCCCTCTCCATCACTCCTCTCCGTCACCCCTCTCCATCACTCCTCTCCATCACCCCTCTCCATCACCACTCTCCATCACCCCTCTCCGTCACCCCTCTCCGTCACCCCTCTCCATCACCCCTCTCCATCACCCCTCTCCATCAACCCTCTCCATCGCCCCTCTCCATCACTCCTCTCCATCACCCCTCTCCGTCACCCCTCTCCATCACCCCTCTCCATCACCCCTCTCCATCACCCCTCTCCATCACCCCTCTCCCTCACCCCTCTCCATCATCCCTCTCCATCATCCCTCTCCATCACCCCTCTCCATCGTCCCTCTCCATCACACCCCTCTCCCTCACCCCTCTCCATCACCCCTCTCCATCGCCCCTCTCCATCACCCCTCTCCATCACCCCTCTCCATCACCCCTCTCCATCACCCCTCTCCATCACCCCTCTCCATCACTCCTCTCCATCACCCCTCTCCATCACCCCTCTCCATCACTCCTCTCCCTCACCCCTCTCCATCACCCCTCTCCATCGTCCCTCTCCATCACTCCTCTCCATCACCCCTCTCCATCACCCCTCTCCATCGTCCCTCTCCATCACTCCTCTCCATCACCCCTCTCCATCACCCCTCTCCATCACCCCTCTCCATCACTCCTCTCCCTCACCCCTCTCCATCACCCCTCTCCATCGTCCCTCTCCATCACTCCTCTCCCTCACCCCTCTCCATCACCCCTCTCCATCGCCTTTTTCCATCACCCCTCTCCATCGCCCCTCTCCATCACTCCTCTCCATCACCCCTCTCCATCGCCCCTCTCCATCACTCCTCTCCATCACCCCTCTCCATCGCCCCTCTCCGTCACTCCTCTCCATCACCCCTCTCCATCGCCCCTCTCCATCGCCCCTCTCCATCACTCCTCTCCATCACCCCTCTCCATCACCCCTCTCCATCACCCCTCTCCATCGCCCCTCTCCATCACCCCTCTCCATCACCCCTCTCCATCACCCCTCTCCATCACCCCTCTCCATCGCCCCTCTCCGTCACTCCTCTCCATCACCCCTCTCCATCACTCCTCTCCCTCACCCCTCTCCATCACCCCTCTCCATCGTCCCTCTCCATCACTCCTCTCCCTCACCCCTCTCCATCACCCCTCTCCATCGCCCCTCTCCATCACCCCTCTCCATCGCCCCTCTCCATCACTCCTCTCCATCACCCCTCTCCATCACCCCTCTCCGTCACCCCTCTCCATCACCCCTCTCCATCGCCCCTCTCCATCACCCCTCTCCATCGCCCCTCTCCATCACTCCTCTCCATCACCCCTCTCCATCGCCCCTCTCCGTCAATCCTCTCCATCACCCCTCTCCATCACTCCTCTCCATCACCCCTCTCCATCACCCCTCTCCATCGTCCCTCTCCATCACTCCTCTCCCTCACCCCTCTCCATCACCCCTCTCCATCGCCCCTCTCCATCACCCCTCTCCATCGCCCCTCTCCATCACTCCTCTCCATCACTCCTCTCCATCACCCCTCTCCATCACCCCTCTCCATCACCCCCCCTCTCCTCTCCATCACGCCTCTCCATCACCCCTCTCCATCACCCCTCTCCATCACCCCTCTCCATCGCCCCTCTCCATCACCCTCTCCATCACCCCTCTCCATCACCCCTCTCCATCACCCCTCTCCATCATCCCTCTCCATCACCCCTCTCCATCACCCCTCCCTCTCTCCATCACCCCTCTCCATCACCCCTCTCCATCACCCCTCTCCATCACCCCTCTCCATCACCCCACTCCATCACCCCTCTCCATCACCCCTCTCCATCTCCATCACCCCTCTCCATCACCCCTCTCCATCACCCCTCTCCATCACCCCTCTCCATCCCCCCTCTCCATCACCCCTCTCATCACCCCTCTCCATCACCCCCTCTCAATCCTCTCCATCACCCCTCTCCATCACCCCTCTCCATCACCCCTCTCCATCACCCCTCTCCATCATCCCTCCATCACCCCTCTCCATCACCCCTCTCCATCACCCCTCTCATCCCTCTCCATCATCACCCCTCTCCATCACCCCTCTCCATCCCCTCTCCGTCACCCCTCTCCATCACCCCTCTCCATCGCCCCTCTCCATCACCCCTCTCCATCACCCCTCTCCATCACCCCTCCCTCTCCATCACCCCTCTCCCTCACCCCTCTCCATCACCCCTCTCCATCACCCCTCTCCATCACCCCTCTCCATCACCCCTCTCCATCACTCCTCTCCATCACCCCTCTCCGTCTATCCTCTCCATCACCCCTCTCCATCACCCCTCTCCACCCCTCTCCATCACCCCTCTCCATCACCCCTCTCCATCACCCCTCTCCATCACCCCTCTCCATCACCCCTCTCCATCACCCCTCTCCATCACCCCTCTCCATCACCCCTCTCCATCACCCCTCTCCATCATCCCTCTCCATCACCCCTCTCCATCACCCCTCTCCATCACCCCTCTCCATCACCCCTCTCCATCACCCCTCTCCATCATCCCTCTCCATCACCCCTCTCCATCACCCCTCTCCATCCACCCCTCTCATCACCCCTCTCCATCACCCCTCTCCATCGTCACCCCTCTCACTCCTCTCATCACCCCTCTCCACCCCTCTCCATCACCCCTCTCCACCCCTCTCCATCACCCCTCTCCATCATCATCCCCTCTCCATCACCCCTCTCCCTCACCCCTCTCCATCACCCCTCTCCATCACACCTCTCCATCACTCCTCTCCATCACCCCTCTCCATCACCCCTCTCCATCACCCCTCTCCATCACCCCTCTCCATCACCCCTCTCCATCACTCCTCTCCATCACCCCTCTCCATCCATCACTCCTCTCATCACCCCTCTCCATCCCTCTCCATCACTCCTCTCCATCACCCCTCTCATCACCCCTCTCCATCACCCCTCTCCATCACCCCTCTCCCTCACACCTCTCATCACCCCTCTCATCCCCTCTCCGTCCATCACCCCTCTCCATCACCCCTCTCATCATCCATCCCCTCTCCATCACCCCTCTCCGTCAATCCTCTCCATCACCCCTCTCCATCACCCCTCTCCATCACCCCTCTCCGTCACCCCTCTCCATCACCCCTCTCCATCACCCCTCTCCATCACCCCTCTCCATCACTCCTCTCCATCACCCCTCTCCATCACCCCTCTCCATCACTCCTCTCCATCACCCCTCTCCGTCACCCCTCTCCATCACCCCTCTCCATCACCCCTCTCCATCATCATCCCTCTCCATCATCACCCCTCTCCATCATCCCTCTCCTCTCCATCATCCCTCTCCATCATCCCTCTCCATCATCCCTCTCCATCATCCCTCTCCATCATCCCTCTCCATCATCCCTCTCCATCATCCCTCTCCATCATCCCTCTCCCTCTCACAGTAACAGTAAGTCTGGATTTATTAAAGCATTATTTCCTCTCCTATTTCTAGAATGTCTTAGTTGTGTCGTGTGCTGCTTGCTTCCTCTATCCTCACCTCTCCTCGCTTACTATCCTCACACCTCCCTAACTTACTATCCTCACCTCCCCTCGCTTACTATCCTCACACCTCCCTAACTTACTATCCTCACCTCTCCTCGCTGACTATCCTCACACCTCCCTAACTTACTATCCTCACCTCTCCTCGCTTACTATCCTCACACCTCCCTAACTTACTATCCTCACCTCTCCTCGCTGACTATCCTCACACCTCCCTAACTTACTATCCTCACCTCTCCTCGCTGACTATCCTCACACCTCCCTAACTTACTATCCTCACCTCCCCTCGCTGACTATCCTCACACCTCCCTAACTTACTATCCTCACCTCTCCTCGCTTACTATCCTCACACCTCCCTAACTTACTATCCTCACCTCTCCTCGCTTACTATCCTCACACCTCCCTAACTTACTATCCTCACCTCTCCTCGCTTACTATCCTCACACCTCCCTAACTTACTATCCTCACCTCTCCTCGCTTACTATCCTCACACCTCCCTAACTTACTATCCTCACCTCTCCTCGCTGACTATCCTCACACCTCCCTAACTTACTATCCTCACCTCTCCTCGCTTACTATCCTCACACCTCCCTAACTTACTATCCTCACCTCTCCTCGCTTACTATCCTCACACCTCCCTAACTTACTATCCTCACCTCCCCTCGCTTACTATCCTCACACCTCCCTAACTTACTATCCTCACCTCTCCTCGCTGACTATCCTTACACCTCCCTAACTTACTATCCTCACCTCCCCTCGCTGACTATCCTCACACCTCCCTAGCTTACTATCCTCACACCTCCCTAACTTACTATCCTCTATCCTCACCTCTCCTCGCTTACCTCCCCTCGCTTACTGTCCTCACACCTCCCTAACTACTACTATCCTTACACCTCTCCCCTCGCTTACTATCCTCACACCTCCCTAACCTATCCTCACCTCTCCTCGCTTACTACTATCCCTAACTACTACCTCTCCCCTCGCTTACTATCCTCACACCTCCCTAACTTACTATCCTCACCTCCCCTCGCTTACTATCCTCACACCTCCCTAACTTACTATCCTCACCTCTCCTCGCTTACTATCCTCACACCTCCCTAACTTACTATCCTCACCTCTCCTCGCTTACTATCCTCACACCTCCCTAACTTACTATCCTCACCTCCCCTCGCTTACTATCCTCACACCTCCCTAACTTACTATCCTCACCTCTCCTCGCTTACTATCCTCACACCTCCCTAACTTACTATCCTCACCTCCCCTCGCTTACTATCCTCACACCTCCCTAACTTACTATCCTCACCTCCCCTCGCTGACTATCCTCACACCCCCCTAACTTACTATCCTCACACCTCCCTAACTTACTATCCTCACCTCTCCTCGCTTACTATCCTCACACCTCCCTAACTTACTATCCTCACCTCTCCTCGCTTACTATCCTCACACCTCCCTAACTTACTATCCTCACCTCCCCTCGCTTACTATCCTCACACCTCCCTAACTTACTATCCTCACCTCCCCTCGCTTACTATCCTCACACCTCCCTAACTTACTATCCTCACCTCCCCTCGCTTACTGTCCTCACACCTCCCTAACTTACTATCCTCACCTCTCCTCGCTTACTATCCTCACACCTCCCTAACTTACTATCCTCACACCTCCCTAACTTACTATCCTCACCTCCCCTCGCTTATTGTCCTCACACCTCCCTAACTCACTATCCTCACCTCCCCTCGCTTACTCTCCTCACACCCCCCTAACTTACTATCCTCACCTCCCCTCGCTTACTATCCTCACACCCCCCTAACTTACTATCCTCAACTCCCCTCGCTTACTATCCTCACACCCCCCTAACTTACTATCCTCAACTCCCCTCGCTTACTCTCCTCACACCCCCCTAACTTACTATCCTCACCTCCCCTCACTTACTATCCTCACACCTCCCTAACTTACTATCCTCACCTCTCCTCGCTTACTATCCTCACACCCCCCTAACTTACTATCCTCACCTCCCCTCACTTACTATTCTCACACCCCCCTAACTCACTATCCTCACCTCTGACTTACTATCCAAATGTCTAACTTCAGATTTTCTGTCTTCAAGTTCTATCTTCAGATTTTGTCTTCAAGTTCTCTGCCTTCAAGTTCACCTGCTGAGCACAGAGCTCCCTCATCAAGTTTGTGTCGTTTCTTCGACCAAGGGATAAGTTCAATATCTTCCTTCTGAACTTAGTTCTCTCTCTTCCTGTTTGTCTTTCAGCTTAATTAACTTACTCTTGATACTTAGCTGAAGATAAATACTTTTATTATTATTATTATTATTATTATTATTATTATTATTATTATTATTATTATTATTATTATTATTATTATTATTATTATCATTATTATTATTATTATTATTATTATTGTTATTATTATTATTATTATTATTATTATTATTATTATTATTATTATTATATTTCCATTATTATTATTGTTATTTTATTGTCCGGTAAATCTGAGACTTTTTCTTTAAACGCGAATTATTGACAGTGAAACATTAATCTTTGAGTTTAAACGCCAAATATTGACGTTTAAACCTGGAAGATTTTCTTTTAAACCTTTAATATTATTCCTTAAACCTGTAACCTAAAATCCATATATTTTTTTAAATCCCAAATTTCATCCTTAAAACCTAAAATTGTCCCCTTAAAACCCAATAGTTTCCCAATAAACATGGAACTGTCCCTTTAAACCTGGAAAATCTGACTTTAAAATCGACCTTAATTTTGTTGTCGACTGTCCTCTTTAGTCAAGCATTTTTTTTTTCATTTCATCTCTCCCTTCATATATTTATGTCATTTTTAAGCTCATATCTTTCTTTAAACCATATATAAATAAATAAATAAATATATATATATATATATATATATATATATATATATATATATATATATATATATATATATATATATATATATATATATATATATATATATATATACATATATATAAAAAGACTCATCAGGGTAACCAGGGATCCCAGGGCAGCTAGTTTTCTGTTCCAGCGGCTCAGTGCGGCTGTTCAAAGGGGTAATGCATGCTGTATTTTGGGCACACGCCCCAGCTCTGAGGAGCTGGATGAGATTTTCGCCTTATAATCGGTGATACACATGTAAAAACATGTACCGTATATGCTACCTTTATATCAATAATGTATCTCTTAAATCTTCTGTACCATATTATGTAATAATATATATATATATATATATATATATATATATATATATATATATATATATATATATATATATATATATATATATATATATATATATATGTATGTCGTGCCGAATATGTAAAACTGGTCAATTATTAAGAACTCATTTAAAATCAAGTCCTTTCCGAAATTTTCTCTTACACGTTTAAAGATATATTTTTTTCATTAATGTTAATGTAAAATTTTTTAATTTTGCAGCAAAAGAATCTTAAGAAACTTACCTAACCTTATTATAACAAGAACAATTTATTTTAGCCTAACCCAACTAAATATATTTTAGATTTGTTTACAATAATTTAATACTAAACAAACACAATGAAATATATATTTTTTTCGTTAGGTTCAGAATGATTTTGGCGAAATTATTGCATACGCAAATTTTCACTTGTCCTATATGGCAAGATGAGCGTTGCTATTTAAGCCAAGATCGCAAGTTCTGCCTATTCGGCACGACATATATATATATATATATATATATATATATATATATATATATATATATATATATATATATATATATATATATATATATATATATATATGATTTTAATAATAATAAAAATAATAATGACTACTTTAATAATAATAATAATAATAATAATAATAATAATAATAATAATAATAATAATAATAATAATAATAATAATAATGATAACTTTCCACCATCTTAAAATTGAAAAATGGTAGGCATACATAAGGGTTGTGAGCCTCAGTATTCCAGGATAGTCCTACATTCCTGCATTCTGGATTCCAGTCTTTTCTCCAACCTTGAATCCCAGCTGCTGGAGGTCGGAATTTTGGAGCGAATATGATAGTGGTGGTGGTGGGAATGGTGGTGGCGGTGGTGATGGTGGTAGTGGTGGTGGTGGTAGTGGTGGTGGTAGTGGTGGTAGTGCTGGTAACAGTAATGGTGGTAGTACTGGTAGTAAGCCACATTCATAAATACCTCTGATGCCGGGAAAATTAAGCCTCTCATATACTACTGCAGTATATTCCAGCATCTACCTCTAAGAATACAAAATCTCTGGAAACCCAGCACAGGCATATCACAGGTATGTCATGAATTATTCAGCATAGGTAAACCAGGCCTATTAGGCCCCAGGCCTCATCTGTGAATATTTAAAAATAGAGTTAACGTATTTTTTTTAAATATCGTAAACCAACGCGTTTGATGTACATGCGTTTGTTTGCTTGTTTCTTTGTGTGTGTGTGTGTGCACTCACCTGTTTGTGTTTACGGGGGTTGAGGCTCGGTAAGCGGTGCAAAATACCCGCAATGAAAAGCAGTGATAAATCAACAAGTGTGAGGGGACCCATACTCTTCAATGGGAGCGTGTCGCGGGGGGCGTTGACCCAGGAAACATCTCCACGTAAACTCCAGGTTTATTCTCGTCTCTCGGATCAAACCTGACTGCCTTTCATTCCCCAGGTGAGATGTAGGAACCTTACGTGTTTACACAATGTGTTTGAAAGCGTTCATTGGTGACCATTTCAACCACAAATAATTATTTTTTTTCTGTAATTGAAAGCATCAACATATTTTTTTAGGTTTATTCAAAATAGACGTTTTTTTCTCCATTCTTAAAATATTTCAAAGTAAATTGAGTAATTGAGATAAATGAAGGAAATATGGCGCTCGTGCGATGGTTGAAACGTAAGTTATTAATTATGTCCGAAACAATTCAATCTTACCTTCATTATATAAAGTTTTCGTACGATTCCCATTCATCGAATGCGGTTATTGCAGTAAATCATATATGTTGTGATAAAAAAATAACAGGAAAAGAACAGAAAGCAATTTATCCACACGGTAATCGATGAAAATTACAGCGTATATAGTTAGTGAAGTCAGAGTAGAGCATCGGGACACAGCGACATTTGAGCGGGAGATGAGCCTAGTGACACTCTGGAGTCCCGCCATGAGTGATGCTACGCTAGGCGCCTTTTTGCTCACTTTTTTCCTTGATTTTGCGGCAGGAACAAGAGGTAGGTGTTATGTAGCGTGCACACGCGAGAATATGTATACTGTGAAGTGTATGTATTATTGTATACACGTTGAGAGTTGACTTTAACATGTATATGACTGAAATATTCTTGACTGGTGTGGGGAGGTTACGTGTACTTATTTTATTGACGTTCGTGGAGTCGATAGGCTTCAAACCCCATTAACCATTCAACCAGCTGCCATGTATATCCCTCCATAGGTTCCATGATGCTGGTGAGGGGCTCTTGATCCAGGGAAATGGATCTTGCCTTCCCCTTGGGTCGATCCTCAGTGCTTCCAATTTACTCCCCAGGATGCTGTATGACCCCTTCGGGTGTGGCGCTCCCCCCATGAATGTAATGTGCCGGTAGGGGGGGATCTTGATGCGAGGAATTGGAACCCTCCTCCCTTTCCTTGGATCCAACCTTTTTGCCTTCTACTTTCCCCAAGCATTGTATGTTCTTATGTGTTTACCTCTGCTAGTGATTATTATCTTAAGTTATCAGTCATCGATGACCATTATCAGTCATCGATGACCATTATCAGTCATCGATGACCATTATCAGTCACCAATGACCATTATCAGTCATCAGTGACCATTATCAGTCATCGATGGCCATTATCAGTCATCGATGACCATTATCAGTCATCGATGACCATTATCAGTCATCAGTGACCATTATCAGTCATCGATGGCCATTATCAGTCATCGATGACCATTATCAGTCATCAGTGACCATTTTGTTATCAGTGACCATTATCAGTCATCAGTGACCATTATCAGTCATCAGTGACCATTATCAGTCATCGATGACCATTATCAGTCACCAATGACCATTATCAGTCATCAATGACCATTATCAGACCAATGACCATTATCAGTCATCAGTGACCATTATCAGTCATCAGTGGCCAATATCAGTCATCAGTGACCATTTTGTCATCAGTGACCATTATCAGTCATTAATGACCATTATCAGTCGTCAGTGACCATTATCAGTCGTCAGTGACCATTATCAGTCGTCAGTGACCATTATCAGTCATCAATCATCAATGATCATTATCAGTCATCAATGACCATTATCAGTCACCAATAACCATTATCAGTCATCAATGACCATTATCAGTCATCAATGACCATTATCAGTCATTAATGACCATTATCAGTCATCAATGACCAATTTCAGTCGTCAATGACCATTATCAGTCATCAATGACCATTATTAATCAGTGCCCATTATCAGTCATCAATGACCATTATCAGTCATCAATGACCATTATCAGTCATCAATAACCATTATCAGCTATCAATTACCATTATCAGTCATCAATGACCATTATCAGTCATCAATGACCATTATCAGTCATCAATAACCATTATCAGTCATCAATGACCATTATCAGTCATCAGTGACCTTTATCAGTCATCGGTGCCATTATTAGTCATCAGTGATCCATTATTAGTCATCAATGATCCATTATTAATCATTGACCATTATCAGTCATCAGTGATCCATTATTAGTCATCATTGACCATTATCAGTCATCAATGATCCATTATCAATCAAGATTGTGTTTTATTAATGTAAGGAGTTCCGTTTTGTGTTATGGTAGAAATAAGGTGAACTGGAATGTGAATTTAAGATAACGGAGAGATGCGCTGACTGGTGTCCCGTACCTTGGTTGCTAGCGCACTCAGCTCACACACTAAGGTTCGTGGTTCGATCCCCGGTACGGGTGGAAATATTAGGATATTTCCTTAAGACACTTGCTGTCCATGTTCAACTATCAGTAAAATGGGTACCTGGGTGTTAGTTGACTGGTGTGGGTCGCATCCTGGGTACCTAATTTGCCCGAAAAACTCTGCATAACAAGGGGTTTTCTAAATAGTAGTATGGTATTGATGTTAGCTATGGTCTGTATAAGTTGTATCACGTATTTGTAGAAATAAATATTATTATTATTATTATTATTATTATTATTATTATTATTATTATTATTATTATTATTATTATTATTATTATTATTATTATTATTATTATTATTATTATTATTATTATTATTATTATTATTATTATTATTATTATTATTATTATTCACATTTTCCCTAACCCAAACGATCCCTGGCTCCTTCCCTTGTACACTCTCCGTTAATGCAAAAATGGTTTATGCACTGCTACCGAGTATCTTCCCTTGGGTACTTGTGTAAAGGGGTATCTAGCGGTGGTAGATGATGGGTATAGGGCATGAGCTGCTCCCCAGGGGCGCAGATTTTATAAATTAAAGTAGGTTAAGCTACAATAAAATAAAATGTATCACATAATATGACTGGATATTGTATTTTATTGGTTACCTGGAGGTTACCTGGAGGTTATTCCGGGGATCAACGCCCCCGCGGCCCGGTCCATGACCAGGCCTCCCGATGGATCAGGGCCTGATCAACTAGGCTGTTACTGCTGGCCGCATGCAGTCCAACGTACTAGCCACAGCCCGGCTGATCCGGCACTGACTTTAGGTATCTGTCCAGCTTCATAGGAGGCTGTTGAACAGTTTTGGGCCCCGGACACTTACGGTGTTTTCCCTTAGTGTACCAATGGCGCCCCTACTTTTTATTGGGGGCATTTTGCATCGCCTGCCCAGTCTTTTACTTTCGTAGGGAGTGATTTCTGTGTGCAGATTTGGGACCATTCCTTCCAAGATTTTCCAAGTGTAGATTATGATATATCTCTCCCTCCTGCGTTCCAACGAGTACAAGTCAAGTGCTTCCAAGCGTTCCCAGTAGTTAAGGTGCTTGACAGAACTTATACGTGCAGTAAAGGATCTCTGTACACTCTCTAGATCTGCGATTTCACCTGCTTTGTATGGAGATGTCAATGTACAGCAGTATTCCAGCCTAGAGAGAACAAGTGATTTGAAAAGGATCATCATTGGCTTGGCATCTCTCGTTTTGAAAGTTCTCATTATCCATCCTATCATTTTCTTTGCACGTGCGATCGTGGCACTGTTGTGATCCTTGAAAGTGAGATCCTCAGACATTACTATTCCCAGGTCCCTTACATTATTTTTCCGCTCTATTGTATGGCCGGAGTCAGTAGTAGACTCTGTTCTAGTTATTATCTCCTCCAGTTTTCCATAACGGAGTAGTTGGAATTTGTCCTCATTGAACATCAGATTGTTTACCGTTGCCCACTGGAAAACTTTGTTTATATCTTCTTGGATGTTAACCGCGTCCTCAGCATATGACAGCCTCATGCAGATCCTAGTATCATCCGCAAAGGATGATACGGTGCTGTGGTGTATATCTCTGTCTATGTCTGATATGAGGATAAGGAATAAGATGGGGGCGAGTACTGTGCCTTGTGGAACAGAGCTCTTCACTATGGCAGCCTCCGATTTAACTCTGTTGACAACTACTCTTTGTGTTCGATTTGTTAGGAAGTTGAAGATCCATCTCCCCACTTTCCCAGTTATTCCTTTAGCACGTATTTTATGGGCTATTACGCCATGATCGCATTTGTCAAATGCTTTTGCAAAGTCTGTGTATATTACATCTGCATTCTGATTTTCTTCCAGTGCATCCAAGGCCATGTCATAGTGATCCAGTAGTTGTGAGAGGCAGGAGCGACCTGCCCTGAACCCATGTTGCCCTGGATTGTGCAGATTTTGGGAATCCAGGTGATTTGCAATCCTGCCTCTTAGCACTCTTTCAAAGATTTTTATGATGTGGGACGTCAGAGCTATTGGTCTATAGTTCTTAGCTAATGCTTTGCTGCCACCTTTATGGAGTGGGGCTATATCCGTTGTTTTAAGTGACTGTGGAATTTCACCCATGTCCAAGCTCCTCCTCCATAGTGTACTTAGGGCACGCGAGAGGGGTTTCTTGCAGTTCTTAATGAAAACAGAGTTCCACGAGTCTGGGCCCGGGGCTGAGTGCATAGGCATGTTGTCAATGGCTTTTTCGAAATCTATCGGAGTTAGGGTAATGTCGGAAATCTGGCATACATTTATGGAGTTTTGAGGCTCATTCATGAAGAAATCATTTGGGTCGTCGATCCTCAGACCGATTAGTGGTTCACTAAACACAGAGTCGTACTGGGATTTCAATATTTCACTCATTTCCTTGTTGTCATCTGTGTAAGTCCCATCCTGTCTGAGTAAGGGCCCGATACTAGATGTGGTACCTTAAAATTCTATATACTTTTAGGCAAACTTAACATAATAAGGTATACATACACAGGTTTACATCTCTGTGTATACATTGAAAGTGTAATCCCTATTTTAGGGATTAAAATAATTTTGACTGGTAAATAGGTGATGTGCAGCCTTAATGTCTCTCGTGCAGTCGATAGACTTTAAAGGCTATTAAATACCCAACCAACCTTAACGTAACTCAGAATTGTGAACCCAAATTGAAAAAAAAGCGCCGATCAGTGTGATTAACTTTGTTACAGGAATGTCGCTGATGCCAGGTCTCCAGTGCCAGGTCCCCAGTGCCAGGTCCCCAGTACTAGGTCCCCAGGCTGGACCAGCCAAGGCAACGCACCGAGGTGTCCTCAACCACCGTCACAAGGTAACAAAACCACCATCACATTGTTACTCTCAATAGGACGGCATCTATGTCGTTATACTGAGAGTTTATTGAAGGATGTGATAAGTTTGACACTTCCTGTGTATTTTAATTTCATTATGGAAGTGACAGAGGAAGTGTAGGCGTCATGTTAATATTCTGTAACATTACAGGTCAGTGTGGGTTACAGTACGTCGTGGGACATACACACACCACCTGTCAGGTACGTGATGATTATACATTTCTAATTAACTCAGATTTCGGCTGCGTAACTTAGTGTTGTTATGTACTTAATGTACCACGTGTTAATGAGCCACAATTTTTTAAACTGACATGTTATTGTAGGCATCAAATTCCTGCTTATCGTCCATGGACTTGAAGGATATTGACCCATCATCTGCCTTGGCCATAGTAGTCTCGGACCATCCTTAAATTATGCCTGTTGGTGGTTGCTTGTGGTTCTACTTGCACCTTCTGGTCAAAGAGGTCATCGAGTCCTAGCTCTTCACTGGGTGGTATCAAAGTCGTTTTCCCTATTTTATCGTCATGGTGCATGTAAAATAATTAAACCCCACCCATAGACCAGAGTTCTGGTCAGTTTTGCATGGACTATTTCCAGATTTCATTTTCGTGCAATGAATTAAGAAAGCCTACACAGAAGGTTTCTTCAGTCGAGTACAGATGAGGCAGTAGAAGTAGAAGAGATGTAAAGACTGCGTAATCAGTACATCATCCTTGTCGACGTAGTTTTGGACTGATTACATAGTCTTTACATCTCTACTGCTTCTGCTGCCTCCTCGATCCCCTTCTGCGATTCTCTCTTTAAGAGAGGATCCCAGAAGGGGATCGAAATATACAGACCAATTATTATTCTGAGTTTGTCTCCATGTGGGTTAGTACTGAGCAAATGTTTAGATATTTAACTATTTAACTACATTACAAATGTTGCACTCCGTGTTATTCCTTTTATGTCCACTGAAGTAGGAGCTGGGCTTACAGGATGCAAGGATGCCTTTATTAGAAAACGTTTCGGTCCTGGTATCGTTTCCTGAAGGATACCTTCTCACAGCGATGAAAATACATCTAACAGTAGCTAGCTTTGGGTTAATAATCCGAGTCAAGATTTCTACCAAAATAAGGAAGACAGAATATCGTCAGAGAAAATGGGATTAGGGCAGTCATCAGAAGAAGATCTACACCATAAATACATTAAGTTGACAGGGAGGGGCGCTAACTTGCTTCCCTTGTGTCAGTACCTGGATAGTTCCTCCTCTCCTGCGTACATGACAAGAATAATTCAATTGACGCCCTTGTCACTGCCTCTTATAACTGTCGACGTTGGCTGAATCCACCTGTCTAGAAGATTTTATTTGGATTATTATTTATTTATTTATTTATTTATTTCCAATTTGTGCACACATACAGAGGTACAAAAAAAAAAAAATACAGATAAGAGCAGTATGCCAAAGCCACTTATACTATGCATAGCATTACGGGCTGGCTTAAAATTAACTTAAGATTAACTAAGCAATGATTATTATTATTATTATAATCAAAAAGAAGCGCTAAGCCACAAGGACTATACAGCGCTGCTACTAAGCAATGATGAAATCAGTGATAAAACATTAATGTAAACAGATAACTATAAAGCACAAGTGAGTATTACAAAGACAGGTCATATAGTTGCATTCAGTTAGGTAGTGATTCTGTTAGGTAGTGTATTTAAAAATAATAAGGTTAGATTGGGTTTTAGGTTTAACATTTATGTGATATAATTGTGAGAAACATTTAAGATATACAATTTATAATGTTCAGTTATTCAGTATTTATTTGGTTTTGGGTGAGTAAGTAATCTTTGAGAAGAGACTTGAATTTATAAACAGGTTGTGTTTCTTTTATATTTACAGGTAATGAATTCCAGATTTTAGGGCCTTTTATGTGCATTGAGTTTTTGCATAGTGTGAGATGGACACGAGGAACATCAAAGAGTGATCTGTGCCTTGTGTTATGGTCATGTGTTCTGTTGAGGTTGGCAAGGAGATGTTTGAGGGGAGGGTTAATATCAGAGTTAAGTGTTCTATGTATGTAATAGGTGCAGTAATAAGTATGGATGTTTTGTATGGTGAGTAGGTTTAGTGTATTGAATATTGGTGGAGTGTGCTGCCTGTAGTGAGAATTTGTTATCATTCTAACTGCAGCCTTTTGTTGGGTAATTAGTGGTCTGAGATGGTTAATTGTTGTTGAGCCCCATGCACAAATTCCATAGGTGAGATAGGGGTAAATAAGAGAGTGATATAGGGCCAGGAGGGCTGACTGTGGAACATAGTACCGTATCTTCGATAGTATGCCTACAGTCTTGGAAATTTTCTTAGAAATTTGATGTATATGTGTATGAAATTTGAGTCTATTATCAAGGTGGATTCCTAAGAATTTTCCCTCTGTTAGTTTTGTGATAGGTGATCCATTTATCATTATGTTAAGAGGGACATCTGTAGCTCTGTTACCAAACTGAATGAAGTAGGTTTTGTCAATGTTTAGTGTAAGTTTGTTAGTCCTCATCCAGGTAGATATTTTCTGTAATTCGGTATTTACAGTATTGGCTAGCGTGACTGGGCTCGGGTGAGAGAAGACGTATGTAGTGTCATCTGCAAATAGTGTGGGTTTGAGTAATTGCGAAGCATTTGGAAGGTCATTTATGTATAGGAGAAAGAGAAGAGGGCCAAGGACACTTCCCTGTGGGACACCAACTGTGATTGGTTGTGCAGAAGAGTTTGCCCCATTTGCGTACACATATTGGCTTCTGTTGCTGAGGTAAGACTTGAGGTAGTTGAGGGAGTGCCCTCTTATACCATAGTGTGACAATTTTACGTGGAGCAAGTCATGGTCAACTGTATCAAAAGCTTTACGTAAGTCAATGAAGATCCCCAGTGGGACTTCTTTTTTCTCTATTGCAGTGTATATATGTTCTAGCATGTGTATAATAGCATCATTAGTATTTTTATTAGGCCTGAATCCAAATTGGCAGGGGTTGAGTATGTTTTGGGAGATAAGGTAGGAGTAGATTCGTTTATGAATTAATTTTTCGAAGATTTTTGAGAGAGGGTGTAAGTTGGATATTGGCCTATAGTTATTCAACTCTGTTTGGTCTCCTCCTTTGTGGATCGGGGTGACCCTTGCTATTTTGAGTACTGTAGGGAAGGTGGAGGATTCAATGGATTTGTTAAAGAGTGTTGCAATGATTGGTGATAGCACTTGTGACACTTTTTTGTATATAAGGGGTGGTAAGGTATTTAAATCTCCTGCCTTGTTTTTTAGTGCGTTGATAATAAGGGAGACTTCGTATGGGTTAGTCGGAGCTAGGAACAGTGTGTTCGGGTAGTTGCCGGTGAGGTAGTCATTTGGTGGGGTATCTGAGCTTGGGATTTTATTGGCAAGGTTTTGTCCTATAGTGGAGAAGAAATCATTGAGTCTGTTTGCTGTTTCTGTTGGTGGGAGTTGGGGTTCATCTGTTTTTGCTAATTTTATTTCGCTATTTCGTGATATCTTTTTTGTTCCCAGAATTTCTGATAGGGTTTTCCAGGTCTTTTTTATATCACCTCGTAAGTTGGATAATCTGTTCTCATAATACAATTTTTTTGCCCTTCTTATCAGGCTGGTTAGGATTGACGAGTAACGTTTTGTTTGGTCTCTGGTTATGTGACCCATTCTGTACTGTTTTTCATATTGGTGTTTTGTATTTATGGATTTGAGAATGCTGGGTGTTAGCCAGGGACTGTTCAGTCTCTTTGCTGTCATCTGTTTAGTTTTTTTAGGGCAGTGCTTGTTATAGAGGTATTGGGTTTTTTTTAGAAAATTATTAATACATTCGTCAATATCTGTATAGGTTTCTAGCTCAGTGTGCCAATCAATGTTTGCTATTGCTGTTGTGAAGTTATTAATGGCTGCCTCATTGTGAAGTCTGAAGGTGACTTTAGTAGTGTCTTGGGGTAGTTTACCAAGAGTTGTTATGAGGAAAGTAGGGTAGTGGTCTGTGGTATTATCTGTAATTATGCCTGATTTTAAAGGGGATATGGTGTTGGTCCAGATGTGGTCAAGTAGGGAAACACTAGTCTCTGTAACTCTTGTAGGTTTTGTTACTGTTGGTAGTAACATACAGTTACTCATTGTGTTTGTGAATTCAGTAACGTGTGGGTCCTGGTCTTGCAGGAGATTTATATTGAAGTCACCTGAGAGTAGTAAGTGATCTTTGTTCATGCGTGCATCAGTTATCATACTTCCTAGATTTTGACTAAATTGGCTAATGTTTGACTGTGGAACTCTGTAGATGTTTATCAATGTGAGAGGTTTTTGTAGGTACTTTGATTTGAATTTAGCTATTATATATTCCCCATGTTCATCCCTTGTGCAAGTATTAGTGATACATTCTAGTTGGTCTGAGTAGTATATGGCTGTGCCACCCCCTTGTTGATCTGGCCTACAGTTGTGTATGGCTGTGTAACCAGGAATGGCATAGACATCTGTACTATCAGGCTTTAGCCAGGTTTCAGTTAGTGTAATGATGGACATATTGGCATGTAAGGAATTTAGTAATGCTATGAGGTCATCGTAATGCTTGCTTAAAGATCTGATATTGTAGTTAAATATAGTTATGTTGTTGTTGGCACTGAGAAGTGCCTTTGATTGTTCTGCAGTGTAGTAATTACAGTTACTGTTTGATTCATTTAAGTCATTAAATAAGAGGTTGGTATCAGGATCAATGCTTGTAATCATAAGATTTGTAGTGAATCTATAGTTTGAATTAAGTATAAAACAAAGTAAATAGTCTTAAGCTAAAAAATAGCACCTGGATTATTTAACAAATGTAAAATAATGAGCTAAGGGACTAATACAAATAAAGTGATGATCAAATAGTGGAGCTTGGGAATATGATAGTAGGTAGTACTATAAAGGTAATTTTTTAAAGTTAGAATTATAGTATAAAATTATAATATAAAAGGGACTAATATAGGTTGTGGTGACCAATAAAGTGGTAATCAAAAAAATGAGCTTTGGAATATAATGGCAAAATTGTGAACTTATTCTACTTTAGCACCTAAGAATAGCACCTTGATTATTTTAACAATTGTGAATATATAAACTAGGATAGTTATATAAAGCTAAAATAAAGGAGAAAACATATAAGGGACTAAAATTAAGTAATGGTAAGCAAAGTTTAATGGACAGATGGTAGGAATTATAATATAAACTTATAATATAAAAATACAATTTGAAATGGTACTTGCAATTGCACTAGTCTGGTATAGGTTGTTGACAAGATCAAGGTTATACCTAGATTTAAATTGACAAAATAAAATTCACAATTAAAGTACCAAAAGAATAATAGTAAAAAAAATAACAATGGTAATGTCTTGATTATAATATGATAGTAAGAGGGTAGACAAGTACACAGGTACAAGGGATAATATAAAGGTTGGGGTTGAATATAAAAACTTGAAAATTTGGCAACAAAATGTTATGAGAAGTATAAAATAATGTTTAATGTACAAAATTAAAATTGACTGGTAGTAAATATGGTGTTTAATAAAATTTTAGTAAGTAATAATGATTACAAAAAAGTGAAAAAGTAATGTTTATTTCATTCAATATTGCACTGGTAGTTATACTTGAGGTTATATGGCAGTACAAGGTAATTAAGAGTAATCTAGGATAGTAAATGTGGTATTAAAACAGGTAAAGGTAATTAGACAAGTAATGGTTATTAAATGTCAAAATTGTTAAGAGTAAATTGAAATTTTAGTAAAAATGATATTTATTAATTTTAGTAAGTAATATCAATTGATAGTATTTAAAAAAAAAATATGAGGTAGTAATATGGACAGAGAAAGTATCAATTCAGCTAATGTTTAAGCGAACAATAGTAAATAACAAAATCACATAAGGTGACCTATGCTTACTAGTAAAATCACAAAATGAGGTAGTTGATTATTTAATTACTAAGAGATTGTACAATGAAATTTGAGCAATAATGGTGCAAAACGTACACTACGTAATTCTGGACAGCCCAAGATGGTAAAATGGTAACATATAGCACGGTGGTGAAGCATTCAGCTCACAAGCTAAAGGTGAAAGTTAAGACACTTGTGCAACATCTGGTTATCTTTATTGTAGACGTTTCGCCATCCAGTGGCTTTATCAATACAGATTCTTGGACTTAATAAGGAAACAGAAGAACTATATACAAAAGATGAGGTAATCAGTCCCTCAGCCTGAAAGGTGGTGTTTAGAGCACCGTGGTTGTAGAGATTCTGAAGCACAGGCAAGGAGACTGGCGCTTATATAGGCGTCAGTGAAAGGGACGTGTAGCAGACGAGGGCATAGTCACTGGTAGGCGGGATTTCCCAGTGGAAGTAGGTCCTACCCAAATTGATGGGTTAGTTGCAGTAGCCGTGAAGAAGGTGATGTAGATGTCCTCTGAACCAAGATATCATGATGTTGCAGTGCCTGACAAGTTGTACAATGTGAGACCTCTACCCACTCTACCGGAGGTATCCCAGCGAGTGAGCACGTCTCCTGTATATCCCAGTGCTTAACAAAATAGGGAATAGCATATGAAGGTACAAATAAAAATGGGAACTATGGCTATAGTTTACTTAATAACATAAAAGGGCTAGAATACAACATATCCTGATGGAAATTTACACAATATAACAATTGATCTATGAGACTTATTACCAGGGGGAAGGGTAGATGTTATCAGTAACACGGACTAGTACTCACTCTTAATTCACCGACCAGCTGACCCGAGATTCCCAATGCGTGGTCCACTACACACGCGGCTGTCCAGAGCTCTCGCTCGACGGACCTGTCACCAACAACCTCTTTGCCCCGCTGTTCCCTGGGCTTATATCGTAGTCAAAGTACCCCCTCCCCAATGGTGTATGTACCACGTGTTACGACCTGACGCCGAGGTCTGACGCTGTTAAGAACAAAAGACCTCAGACGTGGGCGTGACTACCCGACATTTGCTAAGGCAGGTGTGACCATATAATTAGGTCTCCCTAGAGACCTCACAAGCCCATCTGAACTGCATCACAACAAGACAGGTATACAATACCGACAAGATGAAAGTTAAGACACTTGTGCAACATCTGGTTATCTTTATTGTACATCACCTTCTTCACGGCTACTACAACTAACCCATTAATTTGGGTAGGACCTGCTTCCACTGGGGAATCCCGCCTACCAGTGACTATGCCCTCGTCTGCTACACGTCCCTTTCACTGACGCCTATATAAGCGCCAGTCTCCTTGCCTGTGCTTCAGAATCTCTACAACCACGGTGCTCTAAACACCACCTTTCAGGCTGAGGGACTGATTACCTCATCTTTTGTATATAGTTCTTCTGTTTCCTTATTATATCCAAGAATCTGTATTGATAAAGCCACTGGATGGCGAAACGTCTTCAATAAAGATAACCAGATGTTGCACAAGTGTCTTAACTTTCATCTTGTCGGTATTGTATACCTGTCTTGCACAACAAGCTAAAGGACCCGGGTCCGGTCCCCGGGCGAGGCGGGAAGTATGGGGAAGTCTCCTAACACCTGCCCCTCGAGGGAGGGTCCTTGATGCTGGTGAGAGGCTCTTGATCTAGGGAATTTTGATCTATGCTCCAGTTCCTTGAATTAATCCTGAATGCCTTCCATCCCCCCCCCCGTTCCACAGGAGCTGTATAATCCCTACGAGTATAGCGCTTCCACATGGTAATAATTCCTAACACCTGCTGCTCCTTTTTCACCTAGCAAGCAAGAGATACATCGGAGTTAGTCAACTGCTAGTTGGGAGGATCTCAAGATACCATGGGAGATAAACCATGTATCTTAGCTTGGGTTATTCTTCATTATCATCAAGGCAACTCCTCCCCCTGGAGTCTACCTGTACTCTTCTTGGAGTCTTCCTGGAGTCTTCCTGGAGTCTTCCTGGAGTCTTCCAGGAGTCTTTCTGGAGTCTTCCAGGAGTCTTCCTGGAGTCTGCCTGGAGTCTACTTGGAGTCTGCCTGTACTCTTCCTGGAGTCTTCCTGGAGTTTGCCTGGAGTCTACCTGGAGTCTGCCTGTACTCTTCCTGGAGTCTTCCTGGAGTCTGCCTGGAGTCTACCTGGAGTCTGCCTGTACTCTTCCTGGAGTCTTCCTGGAGTCTTCCTTGAGTTTTTCTGGAGTCTTCCTGGAGTCTTTCTGGAGTCTCCCTGGAGTTTCCCTAGAGTCTACCTGGAATCTACTTGGAGGGTGTTCCGGGGGTCAACGCCCCCGCGGCCCAGTCCTTGACTTGGCCTCCCGGTGAATCAGAAACTGATCAACCAGGCTGTTCTCGAACGAGAAAAGACACCAAAAAAAAACAAAAGTCTATGGATTGTTTTAGAAGGCCAGTCTTTCAATGTAATTTTTTTTTGGAGCTACTGAATGGTCAGAGCGGGAGATGCGCGATTGGCAGCCGGAGGGTCGAGCCTTTATCACTCTTTGTGCTGAACCACCCTCACGGGTTTTGCGCTTCATGAACCACAACATAAAAAATACACCCATTTGTAAGTCACTTTCGGGTTTAGCGCTTAAAGTTTAATGTTATTTTATATTTTTATTATTGTCGTCATTATTATTATTATTGCTATTATTATTATTATTATTATTATTATTATTATTATTATTATTATTATTATTATTATTATTGGTGTTGTTTTATTATTGTATTATTATTATTATTATTATTATTATTATTATTATTATTATTATTATTATTATTGGTGTTGTTTTATTATTGTATTATTATTATTATTATTATTATTATTATTATTATTATTATTATTATTATTATTATTACCTATTATTACTGGTGTTTATTCACCCCTCACCTATTCTGTTTTTCTCTCCCCTCCCCTCCTCCCCTCACCTCTTCCTAGGCTGTTCTCTCTCTCTCTCTCTCTCTCTCTCTCTCTCTCTCTCTCTCTCTCTCTCTCTCTCTCTATCTCTCTCTCTCTCTCTCTCTCTCTCTCCACTCTCCCTCACGTCTTCTTTCCGTCCTTTCTATCCTTGCCGCCTTCATTCTATTCCACCCTCCTTCCATCTCATTTTTCCTCCCCTCCCTGCTACCCCTTCCTTTTTCTCCCCCCCCCACATTCTCCTTACCCTTTCTCTTTCCTTCCCCCACACCTCGCCCCGCTTTCCTCATCATCCACCCTTCCCCAATCCCACTAGCCATTCTCTTTCCTCTCCCCTTCCCCCTCCCCTTCCCTCTTCCCCTCCCTTTCGTCGCTCTCCGAGCTGAATTTATTACAGTGCAAGAAATCACGTATTTTACATGTGGACCCTGAGAGTAGTGCTGCCAGGCCTCTGTCCTCCTCCTCCTCCTCCTCCTCCTCCTCTTCCTCCTCCTCCTCTTCCTCCTCCTCCTCTTCCTCCTCCTCCTCTTCCTCCTCCTCCTCTTCCTCCTCCTCCTCTTCCTCCTCCTCCTCCTTCTCCTCATCTTCCTCCTTTTCCTCCTCCCTCTGGTGTAACAAGTGTCTCCTAGTTCCGACCATCGTGTCATATTAGTCGAAATTAAGACAAGGCAGATGTCTCCTCCCTTGTGTACATTGATTACCGGAGCGTGAGGTGTGCTGTCTTCCCAGGAGGACGAGGAGGAGCAGGAGGACGAGGGTAAGAAGAAGTAAGAGGACAAAGACGATGGTAAAGAGAAGGCCAAGGATGATTAGAAGACGTGGTGGTGGAGGGGGTGAAGGGAAGAAGGAACACTGCATCCTCTGTCCGCCATTTTCGGGGAGAGAGAAAGATAGAGGGGAAGGGGGTGTGTGGGAGGGAAGAAGAGAAAAGTGGAACGAGAGGGAGAAAAAGAGATGGAGGGAGGACAAGAGGGAGAGGTTGAAAGAGGGAAAGTGATTGGTGTGTGTGTGTGTTGGATACAGCAGCTGGTGTGTTGGATACAGCAGCTGGTGTGGTGGATACAGCAGCTGGTGTGTTGGATACAACAGCTGGTGTGGTGGATACAGCAGCTGGTGTGGTGGATACAGCAGCTGGTGTGTTGATTACAGCAGTTGGTGTGTTGGATACAGCAGCTGATGTGCTGGATACAGCAGCTGGTGTGGTGGATACAGCAGCTGGTGTGGTGGATACAGCAGCTGGTGTGTTGGATACAACAGCTGGTGTGTTGGATACAACAGCTAGTGTGGTGGATACAGCAGCTGGTGTGGTGGATACAGCAGCTGGTGTGGTGGATACAGCAGCTGGTGTGTTGGTTACAGCAGCTGGCGTGTTGGATACAGCAGCAGATGTGCTGGATACAGCAGCTGGTGTGGTGGATACAGCAGCTGGTGTGGTGGATACAGCAGCTGGTGTGGTGGATACAGCAGCTGGTGTGTTGGATACAGCAGCTGCTGTGCTGGATACAGCAGCTAGTGTGTTGGATACAACAGCTGGTGTGGTGGATACAGCAGCTGGTGTGTTGGATACAGTAGCTGGTGTGCTGGATACAGGAGCTGGTGTGGTGGATACAGCAGCAGGTGTGGTGGATACAGCAGTAGGTGTGGTGGATACAGCAGTAGGTGTGGTGGATACAGCAGTAGGTGTGGTGGATTCAGCAGCTGGTATGGTGTTGATAGAACTGAGAGTATTCTCGGGCTTCTGATCCGGTGAACTGGAGTCACTCACCCCTTCCTCGTATCACACTTGATTAACACCCCTTTGACAGGCTTTGTATGGCCCCTACGGCCTTAGCGCTTCCCCTTAAATACAATAATCTCGGCGTATAAGGGCATCTAGAATCTCCATTCAGGGTGAACTTGCGCATTAGAGAGACCAAACTTTCCGAAAGTATAATTCCCTAAGTTTTCCATCAAATTTCGTACTTTTGGTTTCATTACCTGTGGAAAAAGATTCTCTATCATATAAAAAAAATTGGGGGGATTTCTGGACCCCTGTTTTAAAAAGGTTAGGTAGGGGCGAGTGGTGAGTGGGATGGGAGAGGTAGGGGCGAGTGGTGAGTGGAATGGGAGAGGTGGCAGAGTTTCGACTCCTGGAAAAGATGGAAATCTAGACTTAATGCTGTTTTTTTTTTGTTGGAAAGGGCAAAGAGGTCACGTAGTGGATTCTAATAGGAGGCTACGGGTAAGAGGAGGCTGCAGAAGGAGGCTACGAGTAAGAGGAGGCTACGAGAGGAGGCTATGGGTGACTTTATAAGGAAGGAAGGAGGTTCGGAGTTTATAAGACGTAGTTGTGTGTAAAGTGGAGGTCTATGAGAGGACGGGGGGGAGGGGGAAGCTGAGGAGGAAAATATGAGAGCTGAGAATCGGCGGAACGTAAAAGAGGAGGGACGTGCGTTGGAGGAGGAGGAAAAGTAGAAGAAAAGTGAAATGTAGTGGAGAAAATCTTTAACTGGTGGGTTAAAATATACTAGAAGGCCTAGAAGATGCATACTAGAAGGAATATGATAAAATATAGTAGGCCTAGGAAAAAAAGAGACAAACAAGACAAAAGAAAAAGATACAATATATATATATATATATATATATATATATATATATATATATATATATATATATATATATATATATATATATATATATATATATATATATATATATATATATATGCAATAAGGTTACAGTAAACAGATGATATCAGAAAATGCAAAACAACCACTGTGAAAGAATAGTGAAATTCCAAGCGCTTTCGCGACTTTTTCACATTATCAAGGAACTATATGATAACGTGAGATAATGTAAGAAGTCACGAAAGCGCTTGGAATTTCACTATTCTTTCACAGTGGTTGTTTTGCATACATATTAATGATCCGTTTATATTCTCAATATTTGATAGACATATCAATTTTTTTCCTTGCTATGCAAGAAATACAAAATGAAATTCCTTCTAGGGAACAGGAAAGGTTTTATTCTTTAGTAATATTTTCCCTTTATGCCCAAATTTTGTCCTGAAATAAAACAAGGAAAACAAATAAGAAGTCTCTTGGTTCAAATCTTGAATGGCAAAGAAGACTTTGAGAAGAAAAGAAGAAAGTGTGTGGCATCTTGGAGGATAAAGCAGATGTTTCAGACGTAAAGGTAAGTTAACCTTGTTAGGGAAAGCAGTATCAGCAATGAGAACAGCAGAGCGCAGCGTATGATTACAGATTTGTTTTAACAAGGTGAGGGAGGGGGGGGGGAGGGTAAGGAGGTTCGGAGGGATTGAACGGGTAAGTGGAGGGGTGCCTACACGCATGCGCTAGTGCCACGCACGCGTGCACACACACATATATACACACAGCTATAAGAAGAGGTATGGTAAAGCTCATGGAGCAGGAAGAGTGACCTAGCAGCGACCAGTGATGAGGTGGGACCAGGAGTTGTCCCTCGACCCCTGCAACCAAAACTAGGTGAGTACACACACACACACACACACACACACACACACACACACACACACACACACACACACACACACACATACACACACACATACACACACATACACACACACACACACACACACACACACACACACACACACACACACACACACACACACACACACACACACACACACACACACACACACAAATATACACACATACACACACATACACACACATACACACACATACACACACATACACACACACACACACACACACATACACACACATACACACACACACACACACACACACACACACACACACACACATACACACACACACACACACACACACACACACACACACACACACACACACACACACACACACACACACACACACACACACACACACACACACACACACTCACACACACAGGCTAAGGAAGGAAGGAGGAGAGACAACAAGAAATGACCGTGAAGTATGTGAAGAACTCAACAAGAGATTCAAAGAAGTGTTCACAGAGGAGACAGAAGGGACTCCAGAAAGACGGAGAGGTGGGGCACACCACCAAGTGCTGGACACAGTGCACACAACCGAGGAAGAAGTGAAGAGGCTTCTGAGTGAGCTAGATACCTCAAAGGCAATGGGGCCAGATAACATCTCCCCATGGGTATTGAGAGAGGGAGCAGAGGCGCTATGTGTACCCCTAACAACAATATTCAATACATCTATCGAAACAGGGAGATTGCCTGAGGCATGGAAGACAGCAAATGTAGTCCCAATCTTTAAAAAAGGAGACAGACATGAAGCATTAAACTACAGACCAGTGTCACTGACATGTATAGTATGCAAAATCATGGAGAAGATTATCAGGAGAAGAGTGGTGGAACACCTAGAAAGGAACGATCTCATCAACAGCAGCCAACATGGTTTCAGGGACGGGAAATCCTGTGTCACAAACCTACTGGAGTTCTATGACATGGTGACAGCAGTAAGACAAGAGAGAGAGGGGTGGGTGGATTGCATTTTCTTGGACTGCAAGAAGGCGTTTGACACAGTTCCACACAAGAGATTGGTGCAAAAACTGGAGGACCAAGCAGGGATAACAGGGAAGGCACTACAATGGATCAGGGAATACTTGTCAGGAAGACAGCAGCGAGTCATGGTACGTGGCGAGGTGTCAGAGTGGGCACCTGTGACCAGCGGGGTCCCGCAGGGGTCAGTCCTAGGACCAGTGCTGTTTCTGATATTTGTGAACGACATGACGGAAGGAATAGACTCTGAGGTGTCCGTGTTTGCAGATGACGTGAAGTTGATGAGAAGAATTCACTCGATCGAAGACCAGGCAGAACTACAAAGGGATCTGGACAGGCTGCAGACCTGGTCCAGCAATTGGCTCCTGGAGTTCAATCCCACCAAGTGCAAAGTCATGAAGATTGGGGAAGGGCAAAGAAGGCTGCAGACGGAGTACAGTCTAGGGGGTCAGAGACTACGAACCTCACTCAAGGAAAAAGATCTTGGGGTGAGTATAACACCAGGCACATCTCCTGAAGCGCACATCAACCAAATAACTGCTGCAGCATATGGGCGCCTAGCAAACCTCAGAACAGCATTCCGACATCTTAATAAGGAATCATTCAGGACCCTGTACACCGTGTACGTTAGGCCCATATTGGAGTATGCGGCACCAGTTTGGAACCCACACCTAGCCAAGCACGTGAAGAAAATAGAGAAAGTGCAAAGGTTTGCAACAAGACTAGTCCCAGAGCTAAGAGGTATGTCCTACGAGGAGAGGTTAAGGGAAATCAACCTGACGACACTGGAGGACAGGAGAGATAGGGGGGACATGATAACGACATACAAAATACTGAGAGGAATTGACAAGGTGGACAAAGACAGGATGTTCCAGAGATTGGACACAGTAACAAGGGGACACAGTTGGAAGCTGAAGACACAGATGAATCACAGGGATGTTAGGAAGTATTTCTTCAGCCACAGAGTAGTCAGTAAGTGGAATAGTTTGGGAAGCGATGTAGTGGAGGCAGGATCCATACATAGCTTTAAGCAGAGGTATGATAAAGCTCACGGCTCAGGGAGAGTGACCTAGTAGCGATCAGTGAAGAGGCGGGGCCAGGAGCTCGGACTCGACCCCCGCAACCTCAACTAGGTGAGTACAACTAGGTGAGTACACACACACACACACACACACACACAGTTAACCAGTCAAGCGAATTCCATTTAACACGCAATTAACTCCGAATAATTAAGTGAGAATATCGTCGTCACAACGCAGAAAGATCGCCGTCACAGCGCAGAAAGATCGTCGTCACACCACAGAAAGATCGTCGTCACACCGCAGAAAGATTGTCGTCACACCGCAGAAAGATCGTCGTCACACCGCAGAAAGATCGCCGTCACAGCGCAGAAAGATCGTCGTCACACCGCAGAAAGATCGTCGTCACACCGCAGAAAGATCGTCGTCACGGCGCAGAAAGATTGTCGTCACACCGCAGAAAGATCGTCGTCACACCGCAGAAAGATCGCCGTCACAGAGCAGAAAGACCGTCGTCACGGTGCAGAAAGATCGTTGTCACACCGCAGAAAGATCGCTGTCACAGCGCAGAAAGACCGTCGTCAAGGTGCAGAAAGAGCGCGCAGCGCTGCACAGTTCTTACCGTAGCTATCAGAAGGAAGCTTAAGTTAGTTTTATGAGCGGGTGAGTGTACCTGAGCCTAATGCTATCAGCGCAGGATTTTACCAGCGCAGGATCCCAGTGGAATCCTGCGCTGGTGGGATGAAGAGAGAGATTCCCGGTCTGTATGGTGACTGAGGTTCCTAGTCTGAGCGATGACTGGGATTCCTAGTTCATATGATGACTTGGGTTCCTAGTCCACTTAATGACTGGAGTTTCTAGTTCACTTAATGACTGGAGTTACCAGTCCACACGAAGACTGGGTGTCCTAGACAACTTAATGACTGGAGTTACCAGTCCACACGATAACTGGGTCTCCTAGCCCACTTAATGACTGGAGTTACCAATCCACACGATGACTGGGTCTCCTAGCCAACTTAATGACTGGAGTTACCAGTGAAGCAGCCAGTCCAACATGGTATCCTGTGATCCCTGATAGAGATCATGGGAGCCACGCTGGTAATTCCTCGTCTCCGTTACACGGCTGGCTGCGTGTCTGGTATGTTAGTCCTTCTCAGCGACCAATTCCCGTCACGGGAGGAATTAACATATGCAAATATCCTTTGAGATAAAGCTATAAAATGTTAATTATGCAAAGCAGGGAGAGGAATTCAATGTCTTTCAAGTCAACAGCACTCCAGAGGTCTCTCTCTCGTTGTCTCTGTCTGTCTGTCTGTCTGTCTCTTTCTCTGTCTGTCTGTCTGTCTGTCTGTCTGTCTGTCTCTCTCTCTCTCTCTCTCTCTCTCTCTCTCTCTCTCTCTCTCTCTCTCTCTCTCTCTCTCTCTCTCAGCCGCACAGCTGTTATATGAGTAATAATAAATAAGATAATGTGTAATCAGTCCATCACCCTCGATGACACGCAACATTATCATACTCTGTACGCGTAACAACAGTCACAATGTAAGTGAACTCACCGTTAACGATAGCGTCGGTCAAGTCACTATAACTTGGCCGTATATCAAAAATTTCCCTTAAAAATCTTGGAGAAGTCTCTGCCCCAATTCCCTTACTTATACAGTAACTCTGTGAAAAATATCTTTCATCCGTGAAGTTTTATACGGCCATCAGTTGCAGGAGTGATTAATGGCCCGGCGATATATTTCAAGGGTAAAACTCATATCCAGCGCCACACTCACACTTGCTGAATACATTTATCGACAGAAACCCCCTCCAAAATTGGGGGGGTTATATCCCTTAGAGTTTTCTTCCTTTTCTGTGAGACTGAGACTTCGTGATTTGATCTGCATGTGTTGAAAGAATAGTAGAGTGTGTGAGTATTGAGGTAGGGCCACTGGCCTAATGTGGTGAGGGGTTCGTGAGGAGATGTTGGAGTAAGAAATGCGCACGTTGGATGTCTGGAGGTGTATAATTAAGAGAGTTGAGGAGAAGCCCAGAAGTCCAGTCTAAGCGTAACGAGAACTGAGAAGGAACGCTGTGGCCTACGGCTCACATGAGCTGGACTCGTGACGTCATAGCTAGCAAGGAAGCCTATCTATAAAGTAGCTGGGTTTATCTACACAGTAACATTCCTGACACTAATGTAAGTCAGGTCATATTCATTTGCAGTCATTCCTACTGATAAGAATCAAGGAGCAATGCCGTAGGCCTACGAGCCCATGCTTGGCAGATCCCGTTCAAAATTATTCACCTTCTGCAGAAGGCCTAAAGTCAAACGTGGTGATTAACGCCGATATGAAAGTAAGACAGCTTCTGAGCCTTTCCTGAAATGTTTTTATTGCACGCGGTAGGCCTACGAGCCTATGCCCGGAAGCTTCCATAAGTCGTATTCCATTTATTTGGCCTATGGGCGTTCTTTCATCTGTCCTCTGTTATCCAGCTTGAGTTCTATTATTTAGCTTGTTAGAAATTCTATTATCCAGCTTGTGAGTTCTATTATCCAGCTTGTGAGTTCTGTTATCCAGCTTGTGAGTTCTGTTATCCAGCATGTGAGTTCTTTTATCCAGTTCGTGAGAGTTCTATTATCCAGCTTCTAGCAATTTTGTTGTCTTACCTCTGGGAATCCAATTATCCATCCTCTGGAAGTTGTTATGCGGTCTCTGGTATTTGTTATTCGGTGTCTGGTAATCGTTATCCGGCCTCAGGTAGTCGTTATCCGGCCTCTGGTAGTTCTTATCCGGCCTCCGTAAGCTGTGTTAGCCGGCCTCCAGACCTGGGAAATCACGACCTCGATGGCTTCTATTTTCCGGCCTCTTGAAGTCTTCTCATCCGGCCTCCAAGAAGAACTTCATCCGGCCCATCTTTAAGTACTGTTTTCCAGCCTTCTAAGTTAGCAGGCCACACGCCTAGCGTTGCCAAGTGAAATAAGGTGAAGCTAAGGATTTTTTCCTCATCTCCTTGTGTTGTCTGGGAGGATACTCGTGGTGACGGATCTTTCAACACTGTCTTACACAATTATGTGACAGCGTTTCCATGGCAGCTATATAGCTGGTATAACCAGGATAGTAACTATATAGCTGGGACAACTAGGATAGTAACTACATAGCTGGTACAACCAGGATAGTAACTATATAGCCGGTATAACTAGGATAGTAACTACATAACAGGCACAACCTAGTTTTGTAAATCATTTCTTGGTCCACGGGGACTGAATTGTACTCACCTAGTTGTGGTTTCAGGGGTCAAGTCACGGTTCCTGGTGCACCTCGTGAGTGTCGACTGTACCAGAGACTTGCCATGTAGAGTATTCGATCCGACTAGCATCCTAGGGAATCCACTGCCATGCAGAGGACTGGATTCCACTACCATGCAGAGAAATGGATCCCACTACCATGCAGAGCACTGGATCCCACTACCATGCAGAGCACTAGATCCCACTACCATGCAGAGCACTTGATCCCACTACCAAGTAGAGAATTGGATCCCACTCTCATGCAGAGCACTGGATATCACTAGCACGCAGAGCACCGGAATCCACTACCAGTCAGAGCACTGGATCCCACTACCACCCAGAGCACTGGAATCCATTACCATGCAGAGCACTGGAACCCATTACCATGCAGAGCACTGGAGCCCACTACCACGCAGAGTACTGGAACCCACTACCACGCAGAACACTGGAACCCACTTCCACATAGAACACTGGAATCCGGTGCCACCAAGAGCGCTGAAACTCACTACCACGCAGAACACTGGAACCCACTACCATGCAGAGCACTGGAATCCACTATCACCAAGAGCACTGGAACCCACTACCATACAGAGTACTGGAACCCTCTACCATACAGAGCACTGGATCCCACTACCACTCAGAGGATTCCATCCCACTCTCCCCTCCCCTCACATTGACGCCAATTCTGTAAACATTAATAACAAACCTTCGATTTAATATCATCAACGTGTCAGTGATGACGGCAGAGGCATTATTGACTACCTAAAAATGATCACAGTTAATTATTTGCTAGAGGAAAATTCAGAGTCCAAATTGGAACGTTTGCTCTCGGCACGTGATTCGTACAAACAGATCAATACTAATTAATTTTTTTTTTTTTGGGGGGGGGGGGGAGGGATGCTCAAAGTAATTTTTTTTTTTTGGAGAATGTGGGAAATTGAAACAAGGGGGAAGGGAGGTATGGGACACGTTGAAGTTTGATTTCTTCCGTAAATTAGGACAGTGTTTAGACACTCAGGGGAGAGTCTGGGCTTATTTGAGAATGTTACACTCGAGGAGTACAGGATAGTGGCTCCTATGGTACAGGATAGTGGCCCCTATGGTGCAGAACACTGGCTCCTATGGTACAGGACACTGGCTCCTGTGGTACAGGACACTGGCTCCTGTGGTACAGGACACTGGCTCCTGTGGTACAGGATAGTGGCTCCTATGGTACAGGATAGTGGCTCCTATGGTGCAGGACACTGGCTCCTATGGTACAGGACACTGGCTCCTGTGGTACAGGACACTGGCTCCTGTGGTACAGGACAGTGGCTCCTATGGTACAGGATAGTGGCTCCTATGGTACAGGATAGTGACTCCTATGGTGCAGGACACTGGCTCCTATGGTACAGGACACTGGCTCCTGTGGTACAGGACACTGGCTCCTGTGGTACAGGACAGTGGCTCCTATGGTACAGGATAGTGGCTCCTATGGTACAGGATAGTGGCTTTTCTAGCACAGGACAGTTACTTCTCTAGCACAGGATAATGATTTACCCTGCCCAGGACAGGGATTTACCTAGCATAGGACAGTGACTTACCTAGCACAGGACAGTGACTTACCTAGCACAGGACAGTGACTTACCTAGCACAGGACAGTGACTTACCTAGCACAGGACGACGAGGTACCCCAACAGGGCAGTGACTTTCCCAACATAAAACGACGAACTTACACTGGAGTGGCCTACACATTTTTAGTGTAGCTGGTAGGGAATGGGGGAAAGAGGGAGAGAGGAGAGGATAAGCAGGGCAGGTAGAAGGGGGTATACAAGTGGTCGAGTGCGGAAAGGGAGAAAAGTGGAAAGGGAGAGAAGGGGAAAAGGGAGGAAAGTAGAAATGGAGAGAAGGGGAAAAGGAAGAGAAGGGGAAAGAAAGAGAAGGGGGAAAGGGAGAGAAAAGAAACAGGGAGAGAAGGGGGGACATGGAAAGATTTGCCACTCTCCACTTGACTGCTTGGGATACTTCGAGTTTCGAATCCACTTGTACCTGCCGTCCAGCGTAGTAATAGGATCAACTCCAGGTACCAAATCCACATTAATGATGCCACTTACTCTTCCCCGATACGACTAGGGAGAAAAAAAATATATACCACTCGTCTATGAAAAGCTGATGCAATTGGTGCTACGCTTATTGTGATTTTTTTTTATTTTTGAGTTTTTATTCCCTTGTGAGAATTTTTTTTCATGGCATAATCAGTTACCGATTAAATAACCATAATGCTGGTCAGTTATCACGAAAAAGAAAGCTTTTACCATCATTCACTCCATTATTGTCTTGCCAGAGGCGCGCTTATACTACAGTTATAAAACTGCAACATTAATACCCCTCCTTCAGAGTGCAGGCATTGTACTTGAAGACTCTTAAGTTACATTCACTTGTTAGACGAAGAATGAGGGGAGACCTGATCGAAGTGTATAAGTGGAAGATAGGTATTAATAAAGGGGATATTAATAAGGTCTTGAGGATGTCTCTCCAAGAGAGAACCCGCAGTAATGGATTTAAATTAGATAAGTTTAGATTCAGAAAGGACATAGGAAAGTATTGGTTTGGAAATAGGGTAGTAGATGAGTGGAACAGTCTACCTAGTTGGGTTATTGAGGCTGGGACTTTGGGTAGTTTCAAATTTAGGTTGGATAAGTACATGAGTGGGAGGGGTTGGATTTGAGTGGGACTTTCACATCAGAGCTTATTTCTTGGGTGGCATTGAAAATTGGGTTGGGCAAATGTTTTGTTAGTGGGATGAATTGTAAAGGACCTGCCTAGTATGGGCCAACAGGCCTCCTGCAGTGTTCCTCCTTTCTTATGTTCTTATGTTCCCATCTCCAGGACTCAAGTCTAGCCTGCCGGACTTGAGTCCTGCCTAAATCACTTCATAAATGTTACCTTGCTCACACTCCAACAGCACGTGTGTCGACGCTGGCTGACACCTACATCCATCACAGTGTCGGGCGACAGAGGGAAGCTGCTGATCACAGGGCGGAGTACAAGATTAGCAAGTACAGGGACATAAACCAACAGTATCAATTTGTCCCAGTGGGATCAGAGACCTTGGGATCATGGGGAAAACATGCCACACGTTTCCTTAAAGAACTGGGTTCCAGACTCATCGACACCACCAGGGACCCAAGGGCAGCCACTTCCATGTTCCAGCGCCTCAGCGTGGCCATCCAGAGGGGAAATGCTTGCTGCATACTGGGCTCGCGTCCGACTTTGGAGGAGCTGGAGGAGATTCATAACCTTTGATATATTATACCAGTGTATTCATGTTTGCGCTTTCTTTCATTGTATTCTGTCTGTTAATAAAGTTCACATATAATATAAAATATAGGAGGTGGTAGGAGAAGAAAATATTCAAACAGCTCCGGGGAGAACCTTGAGTTTTCCCTGAGGTACGTTTATTGTCTTCTCTGAGGATGAAGGTCCCCAGTAAAGTTCTAGAGGTGGTACCTCCCTATATTTATCGAACAAACGATACGAATGCAAAGCAACCACTGGGGGGAGTTGAATGATAGCTCTAGGCCTTTCGTATTGCAATCAACAAATCAAGGGCTTGCAATGTGGCAAAAATGAGCAATAAGAAATTCAGGAAGATCCGTGACAGATAAAAATATCCGCCTATATATACATCAGTAATAATCCCTGGGTATGATATATCGAATGCATATATTTCTTGGAGATATATTTCTTCCCTTCAAGACATAACATCGTGCAATATGAATAACGTTGTTGGATTTGCATTTTTTGTTCATATCAGACCATAAATCTTGGAGCGGTCACGTGAAGCAGTGTTTGTGTGTGTGTATGTGTGTGTGTATGTGTGTGTGTGTGTGTGTGCTGGTGTGGGTGTGTGTGTGTGAGATAGTCTTTGATAAAGAAAGAATGAAGAACTCAAAAAGGACACTGTATATAAAACACAAGAGGATCACCAAATAAAAGGAAATGAACGTGTGAAGGATCTATTTTTAATAATGTCAGATGGCCTTTCAAAGAAGAATAGGCCAGAAAAATGACGGGGTGGAGAAGTTTCAAGACAAAGAAAAAAATGCCACTGGTGACACTTTTTAAATGACTTGTATTCTCTCGCTTGGAGTACTGTTTAGTGTTGACGGCCCCTTTCAGGGCAGAAGAGATATCAGAGTCGCAACAGGTGTAGAGATAATTTTCGGCCAGCATAGAGTCAATAAAGTATTTAAATTACAGGGAACGCCTCAGAATCTTAAATATGTATTCGCTGGAGATGATGAGAGAGAGAGAGAGATACATGATAATATATACCTGGAAAGTACTTGAGTGCCTTGTCTCAAATCTTCGCACTCCCATAACAATATACTGGAGTGAGAGATATGGGAGAATGTGTTGAATAAAATCAGTGAAATGCAGGAGTGCCTTGGGCACGATAAAATTACATTGTATCAACAAACGTGGCCCTATACTGCTTTAACATCTTAACAAATTACAACAGAAACACTGCTGGAACTAGTGTAGTCATCAAAGGAACTAGTAAATTCCCTCAAATTGCCAGATCAGACAGGCTGTGACGGATATGTGGGCCAGCGGGCTGCTAGCAGGGACATCAGAAAATCCTGGCCTAAGGCCGGGCTGGGAGGTTAAGAAAATTCTCGAAATACATCAAAGCTATATCAAAGGGCATGAGTCAAAAGCATGAGTCAGAAGAATGAGTCAAGGGCATGACTTAACAGCATGAGTCAAAGACATGAGTCAAGAGCATGAGTCAAGGGCATGACTTAACAGCATGAGTCAAAGGCATGAGTCAAGGGCATGACTTAACAGCATGAGTCAAAGGCATGAGTCAAGAGCATGAGTCAAGGGCATGACTTAACAGCATGAGTCAAAGGCATGAGTCAAGGGCATGACTTAACAGCATGAGTCAAAGGCATGAGTCAAGGGCATGACTTAACAGCATGAGTCAAAGGCATGAGTCAAGGGCATGACTTAACAGCATGAGTCAAAGGCATGAGTCAAGAGCATGAGTCAGGGGCATGAATCAAGAGCATGAGTCAGGGGCATGAGTCAAGAGCATGAGTCAAGAGTATGAGTCAAGGGGGGGGGCGTGTCCCTACTCTCAATATTTGAAACTTAAAAAATAAGGCTTTTAAATTGTACTTGTTTCGCCTCTCCAAAATTAGTTTTGAGATCCGGTCATGAATATTTAATTACCGGCGTCTTTGCCCAAGAGTTTGCCTTTATTCAAGATTAATACGTTTTTTAAGGCATTTAGGACCATCAGTGTGTCTTTATAAGCGAGAGGAGGAAATTTAGACCTCCTCAATTCTAGGACCTCCTCAGATTTAGAACTACTCATAATTAGGACCACTCAGATTTAGGACCACTCATATTTAGGACCACTCATATTTAGGACCACTCATATTTAGGATCACTCAGATTTAGGACCACTCATATTTAGGATCACTCAGATTTAGGACCACTCATATTTTGGATCACTCAGATTTAGAACTACTCATATTTAGGACCACTCAGATTTAGGACCACTCATATTTAGGATCACTCAGATTTAGGACCACTCATATTTAGGACCACTCATATTTAGGACCATTCATATTTAGGACCACTCATATTTAGGACCACTCATATTTAGGACCACTCATATTTAGGACCACTCATATTTAGGACCACTCAGATTTCGGACCACTCAGATTTAGGCAGACTCGGATTTAGGACCACTCCTTATAACCTCACATTTGATCTTGCCTGACGATCTCCCTGAAATTAATTCTGTCACATCTAGCATCCTTCCGAAGACTTCTTTTTCTTTTAAACACAAGACAGGAGTGAGTATATGCATGGCCCTGTTGCATGCCCTACCTGCGTGGCCCTGCAGGCATGGCCCCCGGTGCATAGCATCGTTGCTCCATGGCCCTGCCTGCATCGTAAGGCCAGTCAGAGGTACCCAGAATACACGAGTTGCGTTTTGTTGTTGTGTGTGTGTGCAAATATGTATATAAACGGGTTCGCGTGCTAAGTCTATTGTGTTAATTCTTCTTATTTTATTCAGAACCGTGATAATCAGTTAATTATTTTTTTTAATTCAGAATTTCTTGTGAGACGTTTCCAGGTTTGGAATTTGCTTTCCAGAGCTTAAAGATGAACTGCTGCTTCTGCTGTTGTTGCTACTGCTGTTGTTGTTGCTGCTTTTGTTGCTACTTCTTTGACTGATGCTATTATTTTTGCTCCTGATGTTGATACTGTTGCAGCTGCTGCTGCTGCTCCCGTTGTTATTGCTGCTGTTGCTGTTGCTACCACAGCTGCTTCTTCTGCTATTGCTGTTGCTGCAGCTTATGCTGCTGCTGCTGCTGCTAATACTGCTGTTGTAACATCATACTAAGCGAGACAATGTACTTGGAATTAACAAAGGCAGCTGCTTGTATTTATTGAACAAGGGAGAGAAGTAAACACAGATTGTAAAGTAAACCGGTAACGAACAAAGGTGTTTCTCTTTTCATTGATTCAGCAAATACAGTGGAACTGTGTGTTTAGTTTGTGGTGCAGCCTCAACCATCGTTGCCTCCACCTCGAATACCACCCCTACTACCACTAGCAACATCACTCCCATACCTCACTGTTGCAATTACCAATCCTCTCCACCACCATAACTATCACAACACCCACAACCACCAGCAACACGTATAACTATCACAACACCCACAACTACCACCAACAATAACCATCACAACCACCACCAACACTATCTATAACAACACCCAGAACTATCACCAACAATAACCATCACAACCACTACCAACAATAACCATCACAACACCCAGAGCTACCACCAACAATAACCATCACAACCACCACCAACAATAACCATCACAACACCAACAACCGCCACCAACAATAGCCATCATCCTTATCAAGTACTGCTACGATTGCTGCCATCACAGCTACTACTACTACTAGTACTACTGCTACTATTACCACCACCACCACAACTACTACTACTACCACCTTTCAAAGGCTTAAGCCCACATAGACGCCTCATATTCCCCTCCTTCCCTAAGAATAACTTATTGATCTCCTGTGTCAGCTGATCTATGTCTGTGACTGTCAGTCTGCCTGGGTAGCTGATCACGTTTGCGTAGGTCTTCGTCAATCTTGGTGTCCCTCAGGATCCCTTTAGTTTCTGCAGCCTTTTTGAATGATTGGTTTTCTGTGTGTACCCGCCGAGTTGTGTTGGCGGGGTTCGAGACTCCGCTCCTGTCTTCGCCTCATAGACTGATCGGCATCGCTCATTTCTGGCCTCTTGGGCATTATTATATCTTCATTTCAACTACCCGGAGACTGAAGAAATATTTCTGGCATTCTAAAACTCGTATGTGTTTTAACCTTCCACTTGTGTCCCGCTGGTCCTGATTTCCTTAATTCAAACAGAAGATTAAGACACATGTGCAACAGTTGGGTATCTTTATTGACGAAACGTTTGGCCTACACAGTAGGCTTCTTCAGTCAAATACGAAGGGAGGAGTAGTAATGAAATAAAGATGATGTAATCAGTCCATCAACCTTGGAGAAAAAGTATCTGAGGTGGTCACTCCCTCAGCCTGGAGAAGAGTTCAACTTCGTCTTACATCTGATCTACGATAACTGAGAAGCAACGAGTGACTTAATGTCCGGTAGCGCTGAGACGTATCGACGTACCCTAGATCGTTGGAATCTCTCTCTCTCTCTCTCTCTCCGTTTTACTTTTCTCACTGTTTTGGGGCTTCTACATTCTCTGTCTGTCTGTCTGTCTCTGTCTCTGTCTGTCTGTCTGTCTGTCTGTCTGTCTGTCTGTCTGTCTCTCTGTCTCTCTGTCTCTGTCTCTGTCTCTGTCTCTGTCTGTCTGTCTCTCTCTCTCTCTCTCTCTCTCTCTCTCTCTCTCTCTCTCTCTCAAACACATATTTGGGATTCAGACGACTAATTGTCTCTAATCTTGCTCGCTAATCAGGTCGACTCAGACGTTAATCCGCAGCCCCTCGTCGTTAATGACGTCAGCTTGTTCGTTAATCCGATCAACGCGCATGTAAAGAAGGTCAATGCAGTCGTTTAGCCTCTCCTCCTTAGAACGTTGACTAGTTTACGCTTTATGGACACTGTGTTCCCCTGGAAGACTTAGGTACAATGGTCTCTTGACCTGTTTACCTTCTTAATTCATTCCTGTTTATTGGTTTATTGACGCTATTGTAACGCTCTCTCTCTCTCTCTCTCTCTCTCTCTCTCTCTCTCTCTCTCTCTCTCTCTCTCTCTCTCTCTCTCTCTCTCTCTCTCTCCACTGGAGTGGGTGGTCTGCCTACCTGGAGTCATCCTGGAGGGCATTCCGGGGATCAACGCCCCCGAAGCTCGGTCCATGACCAGGCCTCCTGGTGGATCAGGGCCTGATCAACCAGGCTGTTACTGCTGGCCGCACGAAGTCCAACGTACGAACCACAGCCCGGCTGATCCGGCACTGATTTTAGGTATCTGTTCAGCTCCCTCTTGAAGACAACCAAGGATCTATTGGTAATTCCCCTTATGGCTGGTGGGAGGCTGTTGAACAGTCATGGACCCCGGAGGTTTATTGTGTTTTCTCTTAGTGTACCAATGGCGCCCCTACTTTTCACTTTTGCTTTCGTAGGGAGTGATTTCTGTGTGCAGATTAAGGACGAGTCCCTGCAGAATCTTCCAGGTGTAGATTATGGTGCTGCCAGTTTCAGGAAAACCCTGAAGATCAACAGACAAAGGGCTAGCACTATGCTATTAGTTCGTCCCAGTAGGGTCGGAGACTCTCGGAGCATGGGACAAGTGTGCTCTCTGATTCCTTAAAGAGTTGGGTGAAAAACTCACCACGGAAACAAAAAACCCTAGAGCGGCGCCGCTTCCTCTTTCAGAGACTCAGTGTTGCGATTCAGAGGGAAAATGCCTGCAGCATTCTGGGCACGCGGTCCACCGCTGGGAAGCTGGATGAAGTATTTTAGGATGAAAGATAAGAGATGCCATGGAAGTTATTCTCATTTCCATTGTATATCTCTTCTTTTAAAATGTATTGTGTGTTGAAATAAAGGATGGTAGGTGAAGAAAATATTCACTTCCTGAAGTAAGTTTATTCTCTCTTCTGAGGCTGTGGGTCCCTTTTCCCTCTCCTACTTTCCCACGTCCTCTTCCTCCTCCTCCTCCTGTTTCCTTCCTTCTTCTTCGTATTCATTTTCTTTCCTTTTTCTTCCCAGGATGTCCCTTGGCTTCTCCTTCTGAACCCTTCTCTCGTTGCTCTCGTGTGAGCATCCCTCAGAAAATCCCCAAGAGATTTGATCATGGATCAGCCGGGATGATAGACACTGGGATAAAGGCTATAACCTGATCACACAGCTATGCATTCTAATATATATATATATATATATATATATATATATATATATATATATATATATATATATATAATGTTTTAAGTTAGTTTAGGTTAAATTCTGTTACCTAAACCTATACTAGCTCATATCGCATATTTAACACACACTCAGTGTAGCACTCAGTGAAGTCTCGACCCCTGCAACCACAATTAGGTGAGTACACACACACACACACAAACACACACACACACACACACACACACACACACACACACACACACACACACACACACACACACACACACACACACACACACACACACACACTCACACACACACACACACAAACACACACACACACAAACACACACACACACACACACACACACACACACACACACACACACACACACACACACACACACACACACACACACACACACACACACACACACACACATCACGTTGCACCTAATACGGAAGCAAACTGCCTAATTTGGTGCGTGTGTGACCAAGATAAATAGTGGGCACCATAAATACCCAGGACCTGCTTGATGCTACCCTTTCTGTCTACCTGTCAGTCTCTCTCTCTCTCTCTCTCTCTCTCTCTCTCTCTCTCTCTCTCTCTCTCTCTCTCTCTCTGTCTCTGTCTGTCTGTCTGTCTCTCTCTCTCTCTCTCTCTCTCTCTCTCTCTCTCTCTCTCTCTCTCTCTCTCTCTCTCTCTCTCTCTCTCTCTCTCTCTCTCTCTCTCTCTCTCTCTCTCTCTCTCTCTCACTCACTCTCTCTCACTCTCTTTCCTTCCTGGTGAAACGTTTTCTTTAATCTCTCTACCCTAGAGAGCTTTCATCCGTAACAACTCTGGCTGGCAAAATCGAGTACAGAATAACTGCGACAGCACTAATACACTTTCCGAGATGCGTAAGTCACACTGCGCCTTGAATGTATTGCAGTTACAAAAAAATGATGATAAACTGGAGGAGCGAAACGAGTGTGCTTTTGCCAGCATAACTCGGTGAAGAAACAAAGTACACGTCGTTGACAATGTGGGAGGGTGGAAGGCACACCCGCCCTTGGCAAGAAGGAGGTTTTCCTGGGACCACGTTTGGCTGTGAGAACGACAGCTTTACCAAGTCATTTCAGGGCGAAATGTTGTTCCACTGAAAACTGTTTCTTCACTGATAAATTAAATACATGTGCAACAACTTGAAGACAGTAGGACTATATACAGAAGATGAGGTAATCAGTCCCTCAACCTAGGAGTAGGTGCGAAGAGCACCGTAGTCGTGGAGATTCTGAAGCAGAAGGAGCCTGGCGCTTATATACTAACGTCAGGTGTAGCAGACGAGGGCATAGTCACTGGTAGGCGGGATTCTCCAGTGGAAGTAGGTCCTTCCCAAAGAGATGGGTTAGTTGTAGTAGTAGTTGTCGTAGTCGTGAAGGTTAGGTTACTTCTGCTTCAGAATCTCCACGACTACGGTGCTCTTCGCACCTACTCCTAGGTTGAGGGACTGATTACCTCATCTTCTGTATATAGTCCTACTGTCTTCAAGTTATGTCCTGGAATTTGTATTGCACATGTGTCTTAATTTCATCTTGTCGGTATTGTATACCATTCTTGTACCACTCTCAGGTTAGCTTATGAGGGTTACAACTCTATAAGGTTTATTCCAGTTGCGTCGCGGTTTACAACTGTTACACATTTAGAATATTTCCTAAATTTATAGCGTAGCTTACAAGGATCATTCATTATTTTACACCGGTCATTGCAACAGTTGGGTATCTTTATTGATGAAACGTTTCGCCTACACGGTAGGCTTCTTCAGTCATATACAGAGGGGGCTGTGGTAGTGAAAAAAAGGGACGTAATCAGTCCATCGTTCCACTTCTTGCCGAATAGGGCAAGCGAAAACTTGTATCTGCAATATTTTCTCATAAATGAAAAAATATCTTTAAATGTATAAGAGAAAACACACACACACACACACACACACACACACACAGGAGGATCCATATATAGCTTTAAGAAGAGGCATGATAAAGCTCATGGAGCAAAAAGAGTGACCCAGTAGCGACCAGTGAAGAGGCGGGGCCAGGAGCTATGACTCGACCCCTGCAACCACAACTAGGTGAGTACACACACACACACACACAAACACATACACACACACACACACACACGCACGCACACACACACATCTATGGGTTCGTGGGGTGGAGACGTGGGTAACAAGGCTCCGAGAACCTTAGCGTTGTAAGGCGTGCAATAACAGCTAGCAGTAATCAGTGCTAGTGGTATGTCAGTGAACAATACTACGAGTGATAATTAAAGCTATTAGTTAAAGAAAGTGAGAGGAAAGCTGAAATCATAATATTTCAAAGCACAAACCGTTGGGGGTCTTAGGCACTGTTGCCACATTGGCAGCAGTAGGCCTGAAGAAGTGACGTCACGACAAGTTGTGCGCCATTATACATATAAAGTGAAGTGTATATAATGTGAAGTGTATACTATCATCAGTGAAGAGTGAAATCGCGTGAGGAAGCGGGATGTATGAGAATATATGGTTATAAACATCACGGGTGAAGGATCTCCAAAATAGGGATTTAAGGCCTAAGTACGACGACTCTGCCATCAGCAGCTGGCAACCTGTCACCACACCATTGCAGCGCAAGTTTATTCGCCTATTTGTGGTTTGCATGTTGACGGCCCTGGCTGGCCTTGCATACTGTTTGATACTGGTCACTCACTCCTGCAAGCTATTACCAGAATTAGAATAGAAATAGCATAGACATAGAGAATATAGTGTTGACGAGTGTGAGAAGGTAGAGTCCAGCGAGGTAGAGTAGTATTAATTCCAGTAGTTATTAGCAGTTTTTCTTCTTTTTCTAAATAGCTCTTGTTCTTTTTTATTCCTTCTATTGTCCATGGGGAAGTGGAAAAGAATCTTTCCTCCGTAAGCCATGCGTGTCGTATGAGGCGACTAAAATGCCGGGAGCAATGGGCTAGTAACCCCTTCTCCTGTAGACATTTACTAAAAAAGAGAAGAAGAAAAACTTTATAAAACTGGGATGCTTGAATGTGCGTGGATGTAGTGCAGATGACAAGAAACAGATGATTGCTGATGTTATGAATGAAAAGAAGTTGGATGTCCTGGCCCTAAGCGAAACAAAGCTGAACGGGGTAGGGGAGTTTCGGTGGGGGGAAATAAATGGGATTAAATCTGGAGTATCTGAGAGAGTTAGGGCAAAGGAAGGGGTAGTAGTAATGTTGAATGATCAGTTATGGAAGGAGAAAAGAGAATATGAATGTGTAAATTCAAGAATTATGTGGATTAAAGTAAAGGTTGGATGCGAGAAGTGGGTCATAATAAGTGTGTATGCACCTGGAGAAGAGAGGAATGCAGAGAAGAGAGAGAGATTTTGGGAGATGTTAAGTGAATGTATAGGAGCCTTTGAACCAAGTGAGAGAGTAATTGTGGTAGGGGACCTGAATGCTAAAGTAGGAGAAACTTTTAGAGAGGGTGTGGTAGGTAAGTTTGGGGTGCCAGGTGTAAATGATAATGGGAGCCCTTTGATTGAACTTTGTATAGAAAGGGGTTTAGTTATAGGTAATACATATTTTAAGAAAAAGAGGATAAATAAGTATACAAGATATGATGTAGGGCGAAATGACAGTAGTTTGTTGGATTATGTATTGGTAGATAAAAGACTGTTGAGTAGACTTCAGGATGTACATGTTTATAGAGGGGCCACAGATATATCAGATCACTTTCTAGTTGTAGCTACACTGAGAGTAAAATGTAGATTGGATACAAGGAGAATAGAAGCATCAGGGAAGAGAGAGGTGAAGGTTTATAAACTAAAAGAGGAGGCAGTTAGGGTAAGATATAAACAGCTATTGGAGGATAGATGGGCTAATGAGAGCATAGGCATTGGGGTCGAAGAGGTATGGGGTAGGTTTACAAAATGTAGTGTTAGAGTGTTCAGCAGAAGTTTGTGGTTACAGGAAAGTGGGTGCGGGAGGGAAGAGGAGCGATTGCTGGAATGATGATGTAAAGAGAGTAGTAAGGGAGAAAAAGTTAGCATATGAGAAGTTTTTACGAAGTAGAAGTGATGCAAGGAGGGAAGAGTATATGGAGAAAAAGAGAGAAAAGAGAGTGGTGAAGCAATGTAAAAAGAGAGCAAATGAGAGAGTGGGTGAGATGTTATCAACAAATTTTGTTGAAAATAAGAAAAAGTTTTGGAGTGAGATTAACAAGTTAAGGAAGCATAGAGAACAAATGGATTTGTCAATTAAAAATAGGAGAGGAGAGTTATTAAATGGAGAGTTAGAGGTATTGGGAAGATGGAGGGAATATTTTGAGGAATTGTTAAATGTTGATGAAGATAGGGAAGCTGTGATTTCGTGTATAGGGCAAGGAGGAATAACATCTTGTAGGAGTGAGGAAGAGCCAGTTGTGAGTGTGGGGGAAGTTCGTGAGGCAGTAGGTAAAATGAAAGGGGGTAAGGCAGCCGGGATTGATGGGATAAAGATAGAAATGTTAAAAGCAGGTGGGGATATAGTTTTGGAGTGGTTGGTGCAATTATTTAATAAATGTATGGAAGAGAGGTAAGGTACCTAGGGATTGGCAGAGAGCATGCATAGTTCCTTTGTATAAAGGCAAAGGGGACAAAAGAGAGTGCAAAAATTATAGGGGGATAAGTCTGTTGAGTATACCTGGTAAAGTGTATGGTAGAGTTATTATTGAAAGAATTAAGGAGGCTTTAGGAAAGGTAGGGTGTGTGTGGACCAGGTGTTTACAGTGAAACATATAAGTGAACAGTATTTAGATAAGGCTAAAGAGGTCTTTGTGGCATTTATGGATTTGGAAAAGGCGTATGACAGGGTGGATAGGGGGGCAATGTGGCAGATGTTGCAGGTGTATGATGTAGGAGGTAGGTTACTGAAAGCAGTGAAGAGTTTTTACGAGGATAATGAGGCTCAAGTTAGAATATGTAGGAAAGAGGGAAATTATTTCCCAGTAAAAGTAGGCCTTAGACAAGGATGTGTGATGTCACCATGGTTGTTTAATATATTTATAGATGGGGTTGTAAGAGAAGTAAATGCGAGGGTCTTGGCAAGAGGCATGGAGTTAAAAGATAAAGAATCACACATAAAGTGGGAGTTGTCACAGTTGCTCTTTGCTGACGACACTGTGCTCTTGGGAGATTCTGAAGAGAAGTTGCAGAGATTGGTGGATGAATTTGGTAGGGTGTGCAAAAGAAGAAAATTAAAAGTGAATACAGGAAAGAGTAAGGTTATGAGGATAACAAAAAGATTAGGTGATGAAAGATTGGATATCAGATTGGAGGGAGAGAGTATGGAGGAGGTGAATGTATTCAGATATTTGGGAGTGGACGTGTCAGCGGATGGGTCTATGAAAGATGAGGTGAATCATAGAATTGATGAGGGGAAAAGGGTGAGTGGTGCACTTAGGAGTCTGTGGAGACAAAGAACTTTGTCCTTGGAGGCAAAGAGGGGAATGTATGAGAGTATAGTTTTACCAACGCTCTTATATGGGTGTGAAGCATGGGTGATGAATGTTGCAGCGAGGAGAAGGCTGGAGGCAGTGGAGATGTCATGTCTGAGGGCAATGTGTGGTGTGAATATAATGCAGAGAATTCGTAGTTTGGAAGTTAGGAGGAGGTGCGGGATTACCAAAACTGTTGTCCACAGGGCTGAGGAAGGGTTGTTGAGGTGGTTCGAGAGAATGGAGCGAAACAGAATGACTTCAAGAGTGTATCAGTCTGTAGTGGAAGGAAGGCGGGGTAGGGGTCGGCCTAGGAAAGGTTGGAGGGAGGGGGTAAAGGAGGTTTTGTGTGCGAGGGTTTTGGACTTCCAGCAGGCATGCGTGAGCGTGTTTGATAGGAGTGAATGGAGACAAATGGTTTTTAATACTTGATGTGCTGTTGGAGTGTGAGCAAAGTAACATTTATGAAGGGGTTCAGGGAAACCGGCAGGCCGGACTTTAGTCCTGGAGATGGGAAGTACAGTGCCTGCACTCTGAAGGAGGGGTGTTAATGTTGCAGTTTAAAAACTGTAGTGTAAAGCACCCTTCTGGCAAGACAGTGATGGAGTGAATGATGGTGAAAGTTTTTCTTTTTGGGGCCACCCTGCCTTGGTGAGAATCGGCCAGTGTGATAATAAATAATAAAATAATTAGCAGTAAGAATACTTAGGAAGCTAGGAAGTCCTCTCCCAATGTGAACATGGAACAGGATAATAACCAGCAATAATTGATACTTAAATCCAGACACACACACACACAAGGCGAGTAACTTAATATAAGCTAGGTGGGACAAGCTTTTAAGGGCAACATTGTAAGACGGTGCGAGGGTCAAGTCCCAGGAGGGTTGTGTCAGGTCACAAGAAGTTGCGGCCAGTCATTACACTGCACAAGACACTGTCACACACACACACACTCACACACACACACACGCACACATGCACACAGGGGTAGGGCAGTGTTACTACGTGTAGTTATTAGCAGTAAGAATACTTAGGAAGCTAGGAAGTCCTCTCTCAATGTGAACAAGGAAAATGATAATAACCAGCAACAATTAATAAGTAAATCCAGAAAGGGCAATAAGTGGAGAGTTTAGCATAATTGGGAAAGATAAATGCGACTAAATTTGTACCTACACGACGGATCTTTCAACCACACCACCTACCCCCCCTAACCATCCCTCCCTCACACACAAGCACACACACACAAGGGTAGACACTCACACACACACACACACACACACACACACACACACACACATACACACACATACACACACACACACACACACACACACACACACACACACACACACACACACACACACACACACACACACACACACACACACATATATATATATACACACACACGCACGCACACACACACACACACACACACACACACACACACACACACACACACACACACACCTTCCACCACTTAACACAAACACTTGACACAAACATGTACCCCATCTCCCCTAACCACCTCTCCCCCTTCCCTAACCACCTCATCTTAGCCACCTACCTCTCCCCCTTCCCTAACCACCTCATCTTAGCCACCTACCTCTCCCCCTTCCCTAACCACCTCATCTTAGCCACCTACCCCTCCCCCAAACCACCTAACCCCTCCCCAAACCATCTAACCCTCCCAACTACCTCCCTCCCTCCAATAACCATCCTCCCCCTCCCGCATAACCATCCATCCCCTCTCTCAAACGTACTTCCCCCTCCCCTAACCACCTCTCCCCCTTCCCTAACCACCCAACCCTAGCCACCTACCCCGCCCCCCAACCATCGAACCCCCACCCCCAACTATCTCTACCCCTCCATTAACCATCCTCCCCCTCCCCCACAACCATCCATCCCCTCTCCTCCTAACCATCTATTCCCCTCCCCCTAACCACCCGTCCCCCCTTCTGTGGAGCAACGGGTGAACCAAGAACCAGGATGAGGACAAGGGGCTCCAAGGACGAATCTGGGAGGGAGGAATGGGAGGTAGAGCTCAAAAAAAGGGAGGAAGACTGGGGAAGGAGACTAGATGAGCTGGAAAGGAAGATGGAAGAGAGGTTAGCAGCAGAATGCAGAAGGTGGAAGCAACAGGCCACAGCAGCAGAAATCAAGATAGAGAGATTAGAAGAGGAGCTGAGACATCTGAAACAGCACAGAGACAAAGATATTACAGAAGTAGCATCGGCAATGGCTACATCAAACACAGACAACAGGTCTGAAGGAAGCATGGAAACTAAACTGTATGCAGAGGTAATGTCAAACCCACATGGGGCCAAAACAAAGACAGGGAGCACACTAGGACAGAATGAGAGGTTGGAAGACATTGAAGGAACTAGGACATGTGCAGGGACCTTACCAGATACCTGTGGGGGGCCAGGAACAGGTGAGCAGGAAGGATAAACCAAGAAGCATAGGGGTCATAACTAGGGAAGGGACTGAAGGAAGGAACACTCCATGGGAAGGAACTAAAACACATCAGAGGATGCAATGGGGGTCACAGTGGGAGATGGAAAGGGAGAGATCCGTGTTTGTCTATGGGCTAGACGAAGCTAAAGGGGAAACTTATGATGAAAGAAAGCAGGAGGAGAAAAAAGCGATTGAAGATATCATGAAGGTGATAGCCGAGGGGGACATGACCCAGGTGGCAAATTTTCGGAGAATTGGGTGGTTCACAAAGAAAAGGAATCGGCCTCTCAAAGTAATTTTCAAGGCAGAATCAACCAGAACCATGATCCTGCAGGAGAAAGCACGGCTGAGAGGCAAGCAGGAGTTCCGGAGTGTGTACCTCGATCGAGACAGAACACAGGACGAAAGGAAGACGATGAAAGAGAGAGTTCAAAAACGAAAGGAGAAATTGGAGGAAATGAAAAAGGAGAGCAGAATAACCCAGGAAGGACAAGCACACCCCCCAGAAACACCTGCAGAAGGACTCCAGCCACGACACCGCCAAGGCAACTGAACAATCCAAACCAGCCATCACACACCGATCCCTCTGTTTCCACCCCCCGCACCACAGTTACAGTATTAGAACAGAAGTTGAAGGTTTGGTACACAAATGCAGATGGATTAACGAATAAACATGAGGAATGACAAGAAAGAATCAATGAGAAGTCCCCAGACATCATAGCAGTTACAGAAACAAAACTCACGGAGACAATAACAGTTGCAATCTTCCCACCAGGATACCAGATCATGAGGAAAGATAGAAGGGGCAGGGGGGGGAGGTGGGGTTACTCTGCTTGTAAAAAACAGATGGAAATTCGAGAAAATGGAAGGCATAGATGAGACGGGAGAAAGAGACTACATAGCAGGTACACTTCAGTCTGGGGAACACAAAGTGGTCATTGCAGTGATGTATAATCCACCACAGAACTGCAGGAGGCCAAGAGAGGAATATGAAGAGAGCAACAGAGCAATGGTGGACACACTTGCTGAGGTGGCAAGAAGAGCTCACTCCAGCAGAGCAAAGTTGCTGGTTATGGGGGATTTCAACCACAGGGAGATTGACTGGGAAAACCTGGAGCCACGTGGGGGTCCCGAAACATGGAGAGCCAGGATGTTGGACGTGGTGCTGGAAAACCTCATGCACCAACATATTAAGGACACTACCAGAGTGAGAGGGGAGGATGAACCAGCAAGATTGGACCTTGTGTTCACCCTGGGCAGCTCAGACATTGAGGACATCAAGTATGAGAGTCCCCTAGGAGCTAGCGACCACGTGGTTCTGTGCTTTGAATACATAGTAGAGCTGCAAGTGGAGAGAATAACAGAAGTTGAATGGGAAAAGCCTGACTATAAGAGGGGACTACATAGGGTTGAAGAACTTCCTGCGGGAGGTCTAGTGGGACAGAGAACTGGCAGGAAAGCCAGTAAATGAAATGATGGAATATGTAACAACAAAATGCAAGGAGGCAGTGGAAAGGTTTATTCCCAAGGGCAACAGTAACAACGTGAAGACCAGAACGAGCCCCTGGTTTACCCGACGGTGTAAGGAGGCAAAAACAAAGTGCAATAGAGAATGGAAAAAGTACAGAAGGCAGAGAACACACGAAAATAGGGAGATCAGTCGCAGAGCCAGGAATGAGTATGCACAGGTAAGGAGGGAGGCCCAGCGACAGTATGAAAATGACATAGCATCGAGAATCAAGAATGACCCGAAACTGTTGTATATCCACATCAGGAGGAAGACAACAGTCAAAGACCAGGTGATCAGATTAAGGACAGAAGGTGGAGAACTCACAAGAAATGATCAGGAGGTATGTGAGGAGCTGAACAGGAGATTTAAGGAAGTTTTTACAGTAGAGACAGGAAGGGCTGTGGGAAGACAGCACAGAAGGGAACATCAAGAGGGAATATACCAACGAGTGTTGGATGACATACGATCAACTGAGGAGGAGGTGAAGAAGCTCCTAAGTGACCTTGACACCTCAAAGGCGATGGGACCGGACAACATCTCCCCAAGGGTCCTTAGAGAAGGAGCAGAGATGCTGTGTGCCTCTAACCACAATCTTCAACACATCCCTTGAAACTGGGCAACTACCTGAGAAATGGAAGATAGCTAATGTAGTGCCCATATTTAAGAAAGGAAGCAGAAACGAGGCGCTAAACTACAAACCTGTGTCTTTTACATGTATTGTGTGCAAAGTCATGGAGAAAATTATCAGGAGGAGAGTGGTCGAACACCTGGAAAGGAACAAGATTATAAATGAAAACCAGCATGAGTTCATGGAAGGCAAATCTTGTATCACAAACCTCCTGGAGTTTTATGACAAGGTAACAGAAGTAAGACACGAGAGAGAGGAGTGGGTAGATTGCGTTTTCCTAGACTGCAGGAAGGCCTTTGACACAGTTCCCCACAAGAGATTAGTGCAGAAGCTGGAGGATCAGGCGCATGTAAAAGGGAGGGCACTGCAATGGATCAGGGAATACCTGACAAGGAGGCAGCAACGAGTCATGGTACGTGAAGAGGTATCACAGTGGGCGCCTGTTACGAGCGGGGTCCCACAGGGGTCAGTTCTAGGACCAGTGCTATTTTTGATATATGTGAACGACATGATGGAAGGAATAGACTCTGAAGTGTCCCTGTTCGCAGATGATGTGAAGCTGATGAGAAGAATTAAATCGGAAGAGGATGAGGCAGGACTGCAAAGAGACCTGGACAGGCTGGACATGTGGTCCAGTAACTGGTTTCTCGAATTCAACCCAGCGAAATGCAAAGTCATGAAGATTGGGGAGGGGCAAAGAAGACCGCAGACAGAGTATAGGCTAGGTGGACAAAGACTACAGACCTCACTCAGGGAGAAAGACCTTGGGGTGACCATAACACCTAGCACATCACCGGAGGCACACATCAACCAAATAACTGCTGCAGCATACGGGCGCCTGGCAAACCTGAGAATAGCGTTCCGATACCTTAATATGTTATGTGTATATTAGGCCCTTACTGGAGTATGCAGCACCAGTTTGGAACCCACACCTGGTCAAGCACGTCAAGAAGTTAGAGAAAGTACAAAGGTTGAGGGAAATCGGACTGACGACACTGGAGGACAGAAGGGTCAGGGGAGACATGATAACGACATACAAGATACTGCGGAGAATATACAAGGTGGACAGTGATAGGATGTTCCAGAGAGGGGACACAGGGACAAGGGGTCACAACTGGAAGATGAAGACTCAGACGAGTCACAGGGACGTTAGGAAGTATTTCTTCAGTCATAGAGTTGTCAGGAAGTGGAATAGCCTAGCAAGTTAAGTAGTGGAGGCAGGAACCATACATAGTTTTAAGAATAGGTATGACAAAGCTCAGGAAGCAGAGAGGGAGAGGACCTAGTAGCGATCAGTGAAGAGGCGGGGCCAGGAGCTGAGTCTCGACCCCTGCAACCACAATTAGGTGAATTAGGTGAGTACACACACACACACACACACACACACACACACACACACACACATACATATTTAAGAAAGGAAACAGAAACGAGGCACTAAACTACAGACCTGTGTCTCTGACATGTATTGTGTGCAAAGTCATGGAGAAGATTATCAGGAGGAGAGTGGTCGAACACCTGGAAAGGAACAAGATTATAAATGAAAACCAGCATGGGTTCATGGAAGGCAAATCTTGTATCACAAACCTCCTGGAGTTTTATGACAAGGTAACAGAAGTAAGACACGAGAGAGAGGGTTGGGTAGATTGCGTTTTCCTAGACTGCAGGAAGGCCTTTGACACAGTTCCCCACAAGAGATTAGTGCAGAAGCTGGAGGATGAGGCACACGTAAAAGGAAGGGCACTGCAATGGATAAGGGAATACCTGACAGGGAGGCAGCAACGAGTCATGGTACGTGAAGAGGTATCACAGTGGGCGCCTGTTACGAGCGGGGTCCCACAGGGGTCAGTTCTAGGACCAGTGCTATTTTTGATATATGTGAACGACATGATGGAAGGAATAGACTCTGAAGTGTCCCTGTTCGCAGATGACGTGAAGTTGATGAGAAGAATTAAATCGGACGAGGATGAGGCAGGACTGCAAAGAGACCTGGAGAGGCTGGACATGTGGCCCAGTAACTGGCTTCTCGAATTCAATCCAGCCAAATGCAAAGTCATGAAGATTGGGGAGGGGCAAAGAAGACCGCAGACAGAGTATAGGCTAGGTGGACAAAGACTACAGACCTCACTCAGGGAGAAAGACCTTGGGGTGACCATAACACCGAGCACATCATCGGAGGCACACATCAACCAAATAACCGCTGCAGCATACGGGCGCCTGGCAAACCTGAGAATAGCGTTCCGATACCTTAATAAGGAATCGTTCAAGACACTGTACACTGTGTATGTTAGGCCCATACTGGAGTATGCAGCACCAGTCTGGAACCCACACCTGGTCAAGCACGTCAAGAAGTTAGAGAAAGTACAAAGGTTTGCAACAAGGCTAGTCCCAGAGCTCAAGGGAATGTCGTACGAGGAAAGGTTAAGGGAAATCGGACTGACGACACTGGAGGACAGAAGGGTCAGGGGAGACATGATAACGACATACAAGATACTGCGGGGAATAGACAAGGTGGACAGAGATAGGATGTTCCAGAGAGGGGACACAGGGACAAGGGTTCACAACTGGAAGCTGAAGACTCAGACGAGTCACAGGGACGTTAGGAAGTATTTCTTCAGTCATAGAGTCGTCAGGAAGTGGAATAGCCTAGCAAGTGAAGTAGTGGAGGCAGGAACCATACATAGTTTTAAGAAGAGGTATGACAAAGCTCAGGAAGAAGAGAGGGAGAGGACCTAGTAGCGATCAGTGAAGAGGCGGGGCCAGGAGCAGAGTCTCGACCCCTGCAACCACAATTAGGTGAGTACACACACACACACACACACACACACACACACACACACACACACACACACACACACACACACACACACTCACACACACACACACACACACACGCACACACACGCAAACACACACACACACACACACACACACACACACACACACACACACACACACACACACACACACACACACACACACACACAACATCTGAGGGGAAAATCCTTATTCATGAAGAAGTGAAATCTTGCCCGAGTCTCTCTCCGGAACGTCACTTTCGTTTACCCAGGCTGATGATGACTACAGGGAAGGTGAGGGTGGGAGAGTGAAGGTTTGAGGGTGAGGGTGGGAGAGTGAAGGTTTGAGGGTGAGGGTGGGAGAGTGAAGGTTTGAGGATGAGGGTGGGAGAGTGAAGGTTTGAGGGTGTGGGAGAGAGAGTATGGGTGGAAGAATGAGGATGGAAGAACAAGGGAGAAGGAGGGGTACTCTCACCTCTGTCAGTAACCATCTGGGCACTGCCACCCTCCACCCTATCACTCTCATATGTGACCATCTTTGACACTATCACACCTGACAGTGACCATCTGGGGTACTGTCATTCCTGTTAATGACCATCTGGAGTACTGTCACCTCTGTCAGTGACCATCTGAGGTACTGTCACCCCTATCATCGACCACCCACAACCCTTTCCCGCTCCCCAACAGTAACTGGGGACGGGAAGGTAACTAGAGGGGTTGGGCTCCGTCCATACAATGCAAACCGGAGATTGTTGCAGTAAAACAAGCCTCTGTTGCAGCAGCTGCGTGCAATATCAACTGCGATAAACATCCCGGGGCTGTTTATCACCCTCCCACCGACACAAACTCGACTGTAATCGAGTTGTTTGACCATTAAAGTCCTGCCTTATACTAGACTTCCATGAGCACGCCCGCCACTGCTGGCAGCAATAAACACGGCTCTTGATATAACTCTGGACAGCTTGGTCTTTGGCTGGCAGCCTGGGAGGAGCACCACATCCCACAGCCTCACTCCAGCCGGGAGACTGAAGAGAGTGTATGGCGCTGAGGAATAAATCGTCCCTTCGTGTGTACGAACTTTAAAAATTTTTCTCTCGGTAGTGATAAAACTGTACGACAGTTTCACTGCGCGTTTAATTCTGTATTTGGGGAATGCGCTGCCAAGCGTACGATTAGAGGAATGGGATTTTAGCACTCGACTTACTTAGATTTTTACCTGTATTGATCTAGTGATTTTTTTTTAAATCGATAATCGCCCGAATTCGCCAACTGAGCTGTTGGATTGAACTCCAGGAGCCAATTGTTGCACCACGCCTGTAGGCAATCCAGATCTTCCTGGAGCCTCGCTGTCTGCATCTATTATCCTTCTCATTAATTTCACATCGTCAGCAGACACAGTCAAGACTTAATTCCTTCTGGAAGGTCGTTACATTAAACTGGCAAAGTAATGGTCCCGGGACTAATAATTGTGGAACCCGCCGCTCATTACATGTGCAACAGTTAAGTAACTTTATTCCGAAACGTTTCGCCTACACAGAGGGCCTCTTCATTCGAGTACAGAAGAGTTAGCAGAATCAGTAGAGATGTGAAGAGGATGTAATCAATCCATCACCCTTGAAGACGTAGTTTTGAGGTGATCAGTCTCTCAGCCTGGAAAAGAGTTTTGCTCCATAGTCTGAAACATTGTGAAGTTGAAGAATAGTATGGAGACTTATTTATATACGAGTATTGTCGAAAGTGAGGCGAAGAGTAACATTCCTTCTTCAGTCTTGCAGGGTAACATTCCTCACTCTTTCAGTCTTCCAGAGTCCCACCCCTCACTCTTTCAGTCTTCCAGAGGCTCACCCCTCACTCTTTCAGTCTTCCAGAGGCTCACCCCTCACTCTTTCAGTCTTCCAGACGCCCACCCCTCACTCTTTCAGTCTTCCAGAGGCTCACCCCTCACTCTTTCAGTCTTCCAGAGGCTCACCCCTCACTCTTTCAGTCTTCCAGAGGCTCACCCCTCACTCTTTCAGTCTTCCAGAGGCCCACCCCTCACTCTTTCAGTCTTCCAGAGGCCCACCCCTCACTCTTTCAGTCTTCCAGAGCCCACCCCTCAGTCTCTCAGTCTTCCAGAGGCCCACCCCTCAGTCTTTCAGTCTTCCAGAGGCTCACCCCTCACTCTTTCAGTCTTCCAGAGGCTCACCCCTCTCTCTTTCAGCCTTCCGGAGGCCCACCCCTCACTCTTTCAGTCTTCCAGAGACTCACCCCTCACTCTTTCAGCCTTCCGGAGGCCCACCCCTCACGCTTTTATCCTTCCAGAGGCCCACCCCTCACTCTTTCAGTCTTCCAGAGGCTCACCCCTCACTCTTTCAGTCTTCCAGAGGCTCACCCCTCCCTCTTTCAGCCTTCCGGAGGCCCACCCATCACTTTCATCCTTCCAGAGGCCCACCCCTCACTCTTTCATCCTTCCAGAGACCCACCCCTCACTCTTTCAGCCTTCAGAGACCCACCCCTCACTCTTTCAGCCTTCCGAAGGCCCACCCCTCACTCGTTCAGCCTTCAGAGGCTCTCACCTTGTGCTATGACTCTTAAGATGGTCTTAAAATCTCTCCTTAAGAGTTCTTTTAACTCTCGCGTTAATCGTGCCTCTCCTCCTCTCAGGATTCTCAGGCACAACGAAGGAGTACATTTATGTTCGACGTTATCATTATAGCCTGAGTATGAAGGTAACTAACCACATTTAATTACCTATTTGATATTGTGGGGGCTGAGCTCTAGCTGTGGGTTCCACCTCTAGAACTTTCAACCGACTGACTGATGCCAGATGCTTGTAGTCTGTTTTTAGTGTCTACACGTGCCTCTCTCAGGGCGTAACGTGTGTAAATAAGAGGTGTGTACTCACCTAGTTGAGGGTGCGGGGGTCGAGTCCGAGCTCCTGGCCCCGCCTCTTCACTGGTCGCTACTAGGTCACTCTCCCTGAGCCGTGAGCTTTATCATACCTCTGCTTAAAGCTATGTATGGATCCTGCCTCCACTACATCGCTTCCCAAACTGTTCCACTTACTGACTACTCTGTGGCTGACGAAATACTTCCTAACATCCCTGTGATTCATCTGTGTCTTCAACTTCCAACTGTGTCCCCTTGTTACTGTGTCCAATCTCTGGAACATCCTGTCTTTGTCCACCTTGTCAATTCCTCTCAGTATTTTGTATGTCGTTATCATGTCCCCCCTATCTCTCCTGTCCTCCAGTGTCGTCAGGTTGATTTCCCTTAACCTCTCCTCGTAGGACATACCTGTGTGTGTGTGTGTGTGTGTGTGTGTGTGTGTGTGTGTGTGTGTGTGTGTGTGTGTGTGTGTGTGTGTGTGTGTGTGTGTGTGTGTGTGTGTGTGTGTGTGTGTGTGTGTGTGTGTGTGTGTGTGTGTATTTGTCTCCTTCCTACCATCTTCACCAGGTTCCTTTCTCGCTTTTCCCTCCTGTCCTTTCCCATTCTCTTTTTCCTGTTCCTTCCCACCTTCATCGCCCGTTCACATGCGTGAACGTTTGACGTCACGTTGTTTTACTGTTGACCTCGTGATGATATAAATGATGTGTATGTGGTGTGCCTATTTTGCTGTGACTTCCCCCACCTCCCACACACGTCACTTCTCCCACCTCTCCCACACACACTCCTTCACTCTCCTCAGCCTGTATTGGATGCGGGATTTATTGTGTGAAATGACTGGCGTAATAAATAGTGAGTATTGGAAATGACTGGCGTGATAAATAGTGAGTATTGGAAATGACTAGTGTGATAAATAGTGAGTATTGGAAATGACTAGTGTGATAAATAGTGAGTATTGGAAATGACTGGCGTGATAAATAGTGAGTATTGGAAATGACTAGTGTGATAAATAGTGAGTATTGGAAATGACTGGCGTGATAAATAGTGAGTATTGGAAATGACTGGCGTGATAAATAGTGAGTATTGGAAATGACTAGTGTGACAAATAGTGAGTATTGGAAATGACTAGTGTGATAAATAGTGAGTATTGGAAATGACTGGCGTGATAAATAGTGAGTATTGGAAATGACTAGTGTGATAAATAGTGAGTATTGGAAATGACTGGTGTGATAAATAGTGAGTATTGGAAATGACTGGTGTGATAAATAGTGAGTATTGGAAATGACTGGTGTGATAAATAGTGAGTATTGGAAATGACTGGCGTGATAAATAGTGAGTATTGGAAATGACTGGCGTGATAAATAGTGAGTATTGGAAATGACTAGTGTGATAAATAGTGAGTATTGGAAATGACTGGCGTGATAAATAGTGAGTATTGGAAATGACTGGTGTGATAAATAGTGAGTATTGGAAATGACTGGCGTGATAAATAGTGAGTATTGGAAATGACTAGTGTGATAAATAGTGAGTATTGGAAATGACTAGTGTGATAAATAGTGAGTATTGGAGATGACTGGTGTGATAAATAGTGAGTATTGGAAATGACTGGCGTGATAAATAGTGAGTATTGGAAATGACTGGCGTGATAAATAGTGAGTATTGGAAATGACTGGCGTGATAAATAGTGAGTATTGGAAATGACTGGCGTGATAAATAGTGAGTATTGGAAATGACTGGCGTGATAAATAGTGAGTATTGGAAATGACTGGCGTGATAAATAATGAGCATTGGAAATGACTGGCGTGATAAATAGTGAGTATTGGAAATGACTGGCGTGATAAATAGTGAGCATTGGAAATGACTGGCGTGATAAATAGTGAGTATTGGAAGTGACTGGCGTGATAAATAGTGAGTACTGGAAGTGACTGGCGTGATAAATAGTGAGTACTGGAAGTGACTGGCGTGATAAATAGTGAGTATTGGAAGTGACTGGCGTGATAAATAGTGAGTATTGGAAGTGACTGGCGTGATAAATAGTGAGTACTGGAAGTGACTGGCGTGATAAATAGTGAGTACTGGAAGTGACTGGCGTGATAAATAGTGAGTACTGGAAGTGACTGGCGTGATAAATAGTGAGTATTTTTAATGAGGTGTATTTCTGGACATTTCGTATAGAAATAATAATAATAATAATAATATAATCCTTGTACAAATACACACACATATACACAGTGAAGAGACGGGACCAAGAGCCAGGAGCTATGAATCGACCCTTGCAAAGACAATTAGATAAGTACACACACACACACACACACACACACACACACACACACACACACACACACACACACACACACACACACACACACATACACACACACACACACACACACACACACACACACACACACACACACACACACACACACACACACACACACACACACACACACACACACACACACACACACACACACACACACACATACACACACACACACACACACACACACACACACACACACACACACACACACACACACACACACACACACACACACACACACATACACACACACACACACACACACACACACACACACACACACACACACACACACACACACACACACACACACACACACACACACACACACACACACACACACACACACACACACACACACACACACACACACACACACACACACACACGAGCATCGTAGCAAAGAATTCCAGGCTTAATAATTCAAAGAAGATCCATTCTTTTCTGAGAATATACGACGATATAACGCAGCATCAGTGGTTTTCAATTTACCCGGAGAGCTGAGGGGAAGACCTGAGTGTGGGAGAGAGGGGAGTGGGGAGAAGATGGTAGTGAGGGGAAGACCTGAGTGTGGGAGAGTGGGGAGTGGGGAGAAGATGGTAGTGAGGGGAAGACCTGAGTGTGGGAGAGTGGGGAGTGGGGAGAAGATGGTAGTGAGGGGAAGACCTGAGTGTGGGAGAGAGGGGAGTGGGGAGAAGATGGTAGTGAGGGGAAGATATGAGTGTGGGAGAGTGGGGAGTGGGGAGAAGATGGTAGTGAGGGGAAGATATGAGTGTGGGAGAGAGGGGAGTGGGGAGAAGATGGTAGTGAGGGGAAGATATGAGTGTGGGAGAGTGGGGAGTGGGGAGAAGATGGTAGTGAGGGGAAGATATGAGTGTGGGAGAGAGGGGAGTGGGGAGAAGATGGTAGTGAGGGGAAGACCTGAGTGTGGGAGAGAGGGGAGTGGGGAGAAGATGGTAGTGAGGGGAAGACCTGAGTGTGGGAGAGTGGGGAGTGGGGAGAAGATGGTAGTGAGGGGAAGATATGAGTGTGGGAGAGAGGGGAGTGGGGAGAAGATGGTAGTGAGGGGAAGACCTGAGTGTGGGAGAGTGGGGAGTGGGGAGAAGATGGTAGTGAGGGGAAGACCTGAGTGTGGGAGAGAAGGGAGTGGGGAGAAGATGGTAGTGAGGGGAAGACCTGAGTGTGGGAGAGTGGGGAGTGGGGAGAAGATGGTAGTGAGGGGAAGACCTGAGTGTGGGAGAGTGGGGAGTGGGGAGAAGATGGTAGTGAGGGGAAGACCTGAGTGTGGGAGAGTGGGGAGTGGGGAGAAGATGGTAGTGAGGGGAAGACCTGAGTGTGGGAGAGAGGGGAGTGGGGAGAAGATGGTAGTGAGGGGAAGACCTGAGTGTGGGAGAGAGGGGAGTGGGGAGAAGATGGTAGTGAGGGGAAGACCTGAGTGTGGGAGAGTGGGGAGTGGGGAGAAGATGGTAGTGAGGGGAAGACCTGAGTGTTGGAGAGAGGGGAGTGGGGAGAAGATGGTAGTGAGGGGAAGACCTGAGTGTGGGAGAGAGGGGAGTGGGGAGATGATGGTAGTGAGGGGAAGACCTGAGTGTTGGAGAGAGGGGAGTGGGGAGAAGATGGTAGTGAGGGGAAGACCTGAGTGTGGGAGAGAGGGGAGTGGGGAGAAGATGGTAGTGAGGGGAAGACCTGAGTGTGGGAGAGAGGGGAGTGGGGAGAAGATGGTAGTGAGGGGAAGACCTGAGTGTGGGAGAGTGGGGAGTGGGGAGAAGATGGTAGTGAGGGGAAGACCTGAGTGTTGGAGAGAGGGGAGTGGGGAGAAGATGGTAGTGAGGGGAAGACCTGAGTGTGGGAGAGAGGGGAGTGGGGAGAAGATGGTAGTGAGGGGAAGACCTGAGTGTGGGAGAGAGGGAAGTGGGGAGAAGATGGTAGTGAGGGGAAGACCTGAGTGTGGGAGAGAGGGGAGTGGGGAGAAGATGGTAGTGAGGGGAAGACCTGAGTGTGGGAGAGAGGGGAGTGGGGAGAAGATGGTAGTGAGGGGAAGACCTGAGTGTGGGAGAGAGGGAAGTGGGGAGAAGATGGTAGTGAGGGGAAGACCTGAGTGTGGGAGAGAGGGGAGTGGGGAGAAGATGGTAGTGAGGGGAAGACCTGAGTGTGGGAGAGAGGGGAGTGGGGAGAAGATGGTAGTGAGGGGAAGACCTCAGTGTGGGAGAGGGGAGTGGGGAGAAGATGGTAGTGAGGGGAAGACCTGAGTGTTGGAGAGAGGGGAGTGGGGAGAAGATGGTAGTGAGGGGAAGACCTGAGTGTTGGAGAGAGGGGAGTGGGGAGAAGATGGTAGTGAGGGGAAGACCTGAGTGTGGGAGAGAGGGAAGTGGGGAGAAGATGGTAGTGAGGGGAAGACCTGAGTGTGGGAGAGAGGGGAGTGGGGAGAAGATGGTAGTGAGGGGAAGACCTGAGTGTGGGAGAGAGGGGAGTGGGGAGAAGATGGTAGTGAGGGGAAGACCTCAGTGTGGGAGAGGGGAGTGGGGAGAAGATGGTAGTGAGGGGAAGACCTGAGTTTTGGAGAGTGGGGAGTGGGGAGAAGATGGTAGTGAGGGGAAGACCTGAGTGTTGGAGAGAGGGGAGTGGGGAGAAGATGGTAGTGAGGGGAAGACCTGAGTGTGGGAGAGTGGGGAGAAGATGGTAGTGAGGGGAAGACCTGAGTGTGGGAGAGGGGAGTGGGGAGAAGATGGTAGTGAGGGGAAGACCTGAGTGTTGGAGAGAGGGGAGTGGGGAGAAGATGGTAGTGAGGGGAAGACATGAGTGTGGGAGAGTGAGGAGTGGGGAGAAGATGGTAGTAAGGGGAAGACCTGAGTGTTGGAGAGAGGGGAGTGGGGAGAAGATGGTAGTGAGGGGAAGACCTGAGTGTGAGAGAGAGGGAAATGGGGAGAAGATGGTAGTGAGGGGAAGACCTGGGTGTGGGAGAGAGGGGAGTGGGGAGAAGATGGTAGTGAGGGGAAGACCTGAGTGTGGGAGAGAGGGGAGTGGGAAGAAGATGATAGTGAGGGGAAGACCTCAGTGTGGGAGAGGGGAGTGGGGAGAAGATGGTAGTGAGGGGAAGACCTGAGTGTGGGAGAGTGGGGAGAAGATGGTAGTGAGGGGAAGACCTGAGTGTTGGAGAGAGGGGAGTGGGGAGAAGATGGTAGTGAGGGGAAGACCTGAGTGTGGGAGAGAGGGGAGTGGGGAGAAGATGGTAGTGAGGGGAAGACCTCAGTGTGGGAGAGTGGGGAGAAGATCGTAGGGAGGGGAAGACCTGAGTGTGGGAGAGAGGGGAGTGGGGAGAAGATGGTAGTGAGGGGAAGACCTGAGTGTGGGAGAGAGGGGAGTGGAGAGAAGATGGTAGTGAGGGGAAGACCTCAGTGTGGGAGAGGGGAGTGGGGAGAAGATGGTAGTGAGGGGAAGACCTGAGTGTTGGAGAGAGGGGAGTGGGGAGAAGATGGTAGTGAGGGGAAGACCTCAGTGTGGGAGAGTGGGGAGTGGGGAGAAGATGGTAGTGAGGGAAAGACCTGAGTGTGGGAGAGAGGGGAGTGGGGAGAAGATGGTAGTGAGGGGAAGACCTGAGTGTGGGAGAGGGGAGTGGGGAGAAGATGGTAGTGAGGGGAAGACCTGAGTGTTGGAGAGAGGGGAGTGGGGAGAAGATGGTAGTGAGGGAAAGACCTGAGTGTGGGAGAGAGGGGAGCGGGGAGAAGATGGTAGTGAGGGGAAGACCTGAGTGTGGGAGAGAGGGGAGTGGGGAGAAGATGGTAGTGAGGGGAAGACCTGAGTGTGGGAGAGGGGAGTGGGGAGAAGATGGTAGTGAGGGGAAGACCTGAGTGTGGTAGAGGGGAGAGTGGGGAGAAAATGGTAGTGAGGGGAAGACCTGAGTGTGGTAGAGGGGAGTGGGGAGAAGATGGTAGTGAGGGGAAGACCTGAGTGTGGGAGAGAGGGTAGTGGGGAGAAGATGTTACTGAGGGGAAGATCTGAGTGTGGGAGAGGGGAGTGGAGAGAAGATGGTAGTGAGGGGAAGACCTGAGTGTGGGAGGGAGGGGAGTGGGGAGAAGATGGTAGTGAGGGGAAGACCTGAGTGTGGGAGAGGGGAGTGGGGAGTAGATGGTAGTGAGGGAAACACCTGAGTGTGGGAGAGAGGGGAATGGGGAGAAGATGGTAGTGAGGGGAAGACCTGAGTGTGGGAAAGAGGGGAGCGGGG